>NC_036866.1:32884246-32915201 GCF_002910315.2 Salvelinus sp. IW2-2015
GTAAGCACGGGGAGTTGGCTCAGGTCTCCTACTTGGCTTAACACCACTCCCCGGTAGCCCCTCCCAAGAAATAGAAGCCGCGCTTTCGTGCAGCCTCCTCATACCACCGCCTATCCGCTTTCGCTGCCTCCAGCTCAGCTTTGGGGCGGCGATACTCACCAGCCTGTTTCCAATGTCCCTTTCCRTCCAGTATTTCCTYCCATGTCCAGAAATCCTGACCTCGCTGTCTCTCCTGCTCCTGCCCGTTACCATGCTGCTTGGTCCTTTGTTGGTGGGTTATTCTGTCACGAACGTCGTAATCCTCCTCGTCTGAGGAGGAGAAAGGATCGGACCAAAGCGCAGTGTGGTTTGATGAAAACATACTTGATTTATTTAACGAAGACAAAAAACACTAAACAAACTTACAAAACAACAAAACGAACGTGACGCTATATAACGAAAGTGCAGACACAAGCAACCAACGTATAGACATAGACAATAACCCACAACCCACAATACAAAACAGGCWACCTAAATATGGTTCCCAATCAGAGACAACGCAAAACACCTGCCTCTGATTGAGAACCATATCAGGCCAAACACAGAAATAGACAAACCAGACATACAACATAGAATSCCCACACAGATCACACCCTGACCAACCAAAACATAAAACATGCAAAGCAAACTATGGTCAGGGTGTGACAAGGTTATTGTCCTGCTGAAAGGTGAACTTGTCTCCCAGTGTCTGCTGGAGCAGACTGAACCAGGTTTTCCACTAGGATTTTGCCTGTGCTTTGCTCTATTCCAKTTACTTTTATCCTAAAAAATTCTGTAGTCATTGCCGATGACAACCATACCCATAACACATAGCCACCCCCATGCTAGAAAACATGAAGAGTTGCACTCAGCGTTGTGTTGGATTTTCCCCAAACATAACACTTTGTATTCAGATCATAAAACAMATTTCTTTGCCAATATTTTGCAGTTTCACTTTTCTGTTTTATTGCAAACAGGATGCATATTTTGGAAAATGTGTATTCTGTACAGGCTCCTTTCTTTTCACTCTGTCATTTAGGTTAGTGTTGTGGAGTAGCTACAATGTTGTTGATCCATCCTCAGTTTTCTCCTTTCACAGCCATTCAAATCAAATCAAATCAAATTGTATTGGTCACATACAATGTTTAGCAAAGATTTTTTTTATTTATTTTATTTAACCTTTATTTAACCAGGTAGGCAAATTGAGAACACGTTCTCATTTACAATTGCGACCTGGCCAAGTAAAGCAAAGCAGTTCGACACATACAACAACACATAGTTACACATGGAGTAAAACAAAACATATAGTCAATGATACAGTGAAAAAAAATAAGTCTATATACAATGTGAGCAAGTGAGGTGAGATAAGGGAGGTGAAGGCAAACAAATATATGTATAAATAAATAAAAATTAAAAAGGCATGGTGGCGAAGTAAATACAACACGGCAAGTAAAATAAAAACTAAAAAACACTGGAATGGTTGGTTTGCAGTGGAAGAAAGCGCAAAGTAGAGACAGAAATAATGGGGTGCAAAGGAGCAAAATAAATAAATAAATACAGTAGGTAAAGAGGTAGTTGTTTGGGCTAAATTATAGATGGGCTATGTACAGGTGCAGTAATCTATGAGCTGCTCTGACAGCTGGTGCTTAAAGCTAGTGAGGGAGATAAGTGTTTCCAGTTTCAGAGATTTTTGTAGTTCGTTCCAGTCATTGGCAGCAGAGAACTGGAAGGAGAGGCGGCCAAAGGAAGAATTGGTTTTGGGGGTGACCAGAGAGATATACCTGCTGGAGCGCGTGCTACAGGTAGGTGTTGCTATGGTGACCAGCGAGCTGAGATAAGGGGGGACTTTACCTAGCAGGGTCTTGTAGATGACCTGGAACCAGTGGGTTTGGCGACGAGTATGAAGCGAGGGCCAGCCAACGAGAGTGTACAGGTCGCAGTGGTGGGTAGATATGGGGCTTTGGTGACAAAACGGATGGCACTGTGATAGACTGCATCCAATTTATTGAGTAGGGTTTTGGAGGCTATTTTGTAAATGACATCACCGAAGTCGAGGATTGGTAGGATGGTCAGTTTTACAAGGGTATGTTTGGCAGCATGAGTGAAGGATGCTTTGTTGCGGAATAGGAAGCCAATTCTAGATTTAACTTTGGATTGGAGATGTTTGATGTGAGTCTGGAAGGAGAGTTTACAGTCTAACCAGACACCTAGGTATTTGTAGTTGCCACATATTCTAAGTCAGAGCCGTCCAGAGTAGTGATGTGGACAGGCGGGCAGGTGCAGGCAGCGATCGGTTGAAGAGCATGCATTTAGTTTTACTTGTATTTAAGAGCAATTGGAGGCCACGGAAGAGAGTTGTATGGAATTGAAGCTCGCCTGGAGGGTTGTTAACACAGTGTCAAAAGAAGGGCCAGAAGTATACAGAATAGTGTCGTCTGCGTAGAGGTGGATCAGAGAATCACCAGCAGCAAGAGCGACATCATTGATGTATACAGAGAAGAGAGTCGGTCCAAGAATTGAACCCTGTGGCACCCCCATGGAGACTGCCAGAGGCCCGGACAACAGACCCTCCGATTTGACACACGAACTCGATCAGAGAAGTAGTTGGTGAACCAGGCGAGGCAATCTTAGAGAAACCAAGGCTGTCGAGTCTGCCGATGAGGATGTGGTGATTGACAGAGTCAAAAGCCTTGGCCAGGTCAATGAATAGGCTGCACAGTATTGTTTCCTATCGATGGCGGTTAAGATATCGTTTATGACCTTGAGCGTGGCTGAGGTGCACCCATGACCAGCTCTGAAACCAGATTGCATAGCGGAGAAGGTATGGTGGGATTCGAAATGGTCGGTAATCTGTTTGTTGACTTGGCTTTCGAAGACCTTAGAAAGGCAGGTAGGATAGATATAGGTCTGTAGCTGTTAGGGTCAAGAGTGTCCCCCCTTTGAAGAGGGGGATAACCGCAGCTGCTTTCCAATCTTTGGGAATCTCAGACGACACGAAAGAGAGGTTGAAAAGGCTAGTAATAGGGGTGGCAACAATTTCAGCAGATAGTTTTAGAAAGAAAGGGTCCAGATTATCTAGCCCGCTGATTTGTAAGGGTCCAGATTTTGCAGCTCTTTTAGAACATCAGCTGACTGTATTTGGGAGAAAGAGAAATGGGGAAGGCTTGGGCGAGTAGCAGAGGGGAGGGCAGTGCTGTTGTCCGGGGTAGGGGTAGCCAGGTGGAAAGCATGGCCAGCCGTAGAAAAATGCTTATTGAAATTCTCAATTATAGTGGATAATGCGTTATGTTAATGCGAGTGTAGCGAAATGCTTGTGCTTCTAGTTCCGACCATGCAGTAATATCTAACAAGTAATCTAACAATTTCACAACAACTACCTTTTACACACAAGTGTAAAGGAATGAATAAGAATATGTACATATAAATATATGGATTAGCGATGGATGAATGGCATAGGCAAGATGCAGTAGATGGTATAGCGTACAGTGTATATATATATGAGATAAGTAATGTAGGGTATGTAAACATTATATAAAGTGGCATTGTTTAAAGTAACTAGTGATACATTTATTACATCCAACTTTTATATTATTAAAGTGGCTAGAGATTTGAGTCAGTATGTTGGCAGCAGCCACTCAATGTTAGTGATGGCTGTTTAACAGTCTGATGGCCTGCGATTGAAGCTGTTTTTTAGTCTCTCGGTCCCCGCTTTGATGCACCTGTACTGACCTAGCCTTCTGGATGATAGCGGGGTGAACAGGCAGTGGCTCGGGTGGTTGTTGTCCTTGATGATCTTTTTGGCCTTCCTGTGACATCGGGTGGTGTAGGTGTCCTGGAGGGCAGGTAGTTTGTGCAGACCTCACTACCCTCTGGAGAGCCTTACGGTTGTGGGTGGAGCAGTTGSCGTACCAGGCGGTGATACAGCCCAACAGGATGCTCTCGATTGTGCATCTGTAAAAGTTTGTGAGTGTTTTCGGTGACAAGCCATATTTCTTCAGCCTCCTCGTCTTTGTGGTAGAATCTGTGTTCGAAATTCACTGCTCGACTGAGGGACCTCACATATAAATTGTATGTGTGCAATACAGAGATGAGGTAAGTAGTCATTATTGTACACAGAGTGAGTCCATGCAACTTACTTTGACTTGTTAAGCACATTTTTTGTCCTGAACTTATTTAGGCTTACCATAACAAAGCGGTTGAATACTTATTTCATTTTTGAAAACACAATTCCACTTTGACATTACGGGGTATTGTGTGTAGGCCAGTGATACAAAATCTCAATTTAAATTCAGGATGTAACACAACAAAATGTGGAAAAAGTCTAGGGGTGTGAATACTTTCTGAAGGCACTGTACACAATGATCAACCTCTTATACAGATGGCAGTTGTCTCCCACACATAAGCAAACCCCTCTGAACTAGGCATGAAACTGATGCCACATATATAATAATTGGCTGGCAGCTTCTGACAAGAAAATATTYATTATTGTATCAGGCTAGTTGATTCCTTTTGGTGTGTGTGTAGAGGGGTGGGGGGGACGGGGGGTGACATTAAGGCGTTTCATTGTCATAGTAAYGAGAGTGAGTCACTCGAGCAACAAGAACAGGATGTGTGCAAGTTGGGTTTAAGTGATAATGCTCGAGAAGCCAGTGTTTGGAGGATATATTGGCACAGGTGTCTTTTTTGTCTCGGGCGAACGAACCGTGCCAATATCTCCTCCAAACACCGGCTTCTTGAGCATTATTCGTTTTATACAACGGGTCACAACATATTAAAATAATGATTGACGTATTTTCATCAAAGATGTTAATATTATGAATTTATTCATACTATTTCATCCTTCCACAAGATATAGTCCCGACACAAATCTAGGGTTGCTACCCAAGCCGGCTGGTCATTAGGTTGCCAGAGACGCGACCCAGTCATGAAGACGTTTTGTTCTATATCGTTACTTCTAAATGTTCCGTTGCCATTCTGGCTGGCAACTTTCTTATCCCTTGCTTGCTAGGTGGCCAACGGCGGCTAACAGTCAAACTGTGCAGCAAAGTAGCTGCATTTGTTTAAGCTGTTTTCTAGTGACATTTATTTGGATACATCCATAACAATGAGCTAATAACACGCAATTTCGCCTGACAGAGAAAATGTTCTCTCTCGTCAGGAAACTGTTAAGAGGAGCTAGCCAACCACACAACTAACACAATCCCTTCAAACGGAAGCTGGAAAGACAGCAAACTAGCAGTATTTTTTTAACTGTCATGATTTTTAATGGCTGAGAAAGCTGTCTGTAYCCTCCTGACATGTTAATCCTCAATGGGGCAGTGGAGATCGAATTTCAATATTGAAACAATATTGCAAATGTCTGAGAGACAGACASAAAGGTTGATACAAATTGGGTAAGCTCGGATCCTCTCGGGGACGTAGACGCCTGGGACTTCCGGAGTTCATCAGATGCAAGGTGTGAGCGTTTAGGACCACAATTGGACCTCTTCYCCCTCCTACGTTCCTGTAGCCGACCATCAATCTGGATGGTTAAAGCGATGAGTGAGTCGAGATCCGCCGGTAGTTCTCGGGCTGCCAGCTCATGCTTTACCTCCTCTGATAATCTGTGCAGGAATGTGTTGAACAGCGCTTCCGGGTTCCAGGTACCCTCCGCTGCTAGCGTRCGGAACTCCACTGCATAGCCACACTGAGGGTGTCCTGCTGAAGCTGGAGTAACTTCCGGGCAGCCTCTCGCCCGGACACCGGAGCCTCAAACTTTTCTCACCTCCGCCACGAATACCTCCAGGCTAAGGCAGAYGGTGGATTGTTGCTCCCACACTGCCGTGGCCCAGGCGAGTGCCCTCCCGGACATCAGCGTAATAATGTACGCTATCTTCGAGTGTTCCGAGMGGAATGAAGAAGGCTGCACCTTGAAAACGAGAAAGCACTGGGAAAGAAAGGCCCAGCAAGTTCTGGAATCTCCATCATAGCGTTCCGGGGGAGGTAAGTGATTGTTCCCGGGAAACTGGGGTGACAGCGCTGCTACCAGCCGGGTTACAGAGGGGCTGGGAGGTTACCGTTGTGGTAGGCTGCCTAGTAGGCAACCCACGGAATTGCTCCCACTATAAGGGCACAGGGCGAGACCCAGATGCAGACATGGGAGACAGATGGTTTGAGTCTCTGATATTTATTATAATCCAAGGGGCAGGCAAGAGAATGGTCGTGGACAKGCAAAATATCATAACAAGGTCAGAGTCCAAGAGGTACAGAGTGKCAGGCAGGCTCGAGGTCAGGGCAGGCAGTATGCTAAGGCAGGCAAGTGTCAAAACCGGGAGGACTAGCAAAAACAGAGAAAAGGATAAAGCAGGAGCACAAAGTAACACGCTGGTTGACTTGACAAAACAAGACTAACTGGCACAGACAGACAGAAGACMCAGGTATAAGTACCCAGGGGATAATGGGGAAGATGGGTGACACTTGGAGGGGGTCGAGACAAGCACAAGGACAGGTGAAACAAATCAGGGTGTGACACCCACAGTGCATCCAGGGMTAGGTCGTGACGTTCGGCCACGGCCTGGAACCCTTCCATCAGACCGTGAAGCAACTCCTCATGCTTACAAATGGTGGCTCTTGGGAGGAAATGGCGTTGCGGAGCTGGTCCAAGTCTGCTGGGTCAGTCATGGCCAGTTCGTACTATCAGGTATCAAGGTTAGRCACAAGTGCATACTGTGTGAGAAAAGACAGGAGCTGACAGAACAAAYGCTGGTAAGCTTGACAAACAAGACAAACTGGCACAGACAGACAGAAAACACAGGTATAAATACCAAGGGGATAAGTGGGGAAGGTGGGCAAAACCTGGAGGGGGGTGGAGGCAAGCACAAGGACAGGTAAAACAGATCAGGGCGTGACACTGTGGCTTTCTGTAAAGGAGTGCGTAACTGGCTGCAGGGAAGTCAGGCGCAGGAGAGCAGAAATGGGTAGCAAACGGAGCCCTTTATGGAGGCGAAGAAAACACGGTACTCAGAAAATTAAACACACACGGGTTACAATAACCCGGCGCAAACCAACCTGGAGTACACATACATTTACATATAACAATTCCACACACAGACATGGGGGGTTATATGCAAGACGAGTAATGAGGGAATGCAAACCAGGTGTGCGGGAAAACAAGACAAAACAAATGGAAAATGAAAGGTGGATCGGCGATGGCTAGAAGACCGGTGACGTCGACCGCCGAATGMCACCCGAGSAAGGAGAGGGACCGAAGCGGAAGTCGTGACACTTTCCTGGAAATGCAACAGTAGTATAGGTCTCAGTAAAAGAAAAGAAGAAGATGAAAAAGTTGAGATGTTGGGAACAAAATAGTTTGATTTGCAAAGCCATTAAATTCTGTGTTTCCATGAACGTTATATAAATAATAAGCAAGATACAAACATACAAAACAAGGCAGAAGAACTCTTCAGGCCATTCCAGTTRAAAGGGAACAACAGGAGCCATAGACCGATTATTGAACTGCATCAAATGGACCCTTTATGTATCGTCTTCTACTAAAGGTAGAAATGTACAGTAAGACAATAAATCTTGAATACCATACCAAGGGAACTGTCTTATAATTGAACTCTTTGCAGCAGAAAAATGTGAGCTTCAGACATGCATTGAATGACAAGAGCACAATGTCTGTATTGAAGACACAGTGAAGAGTACTGTATGAATTCAGAATTGAGAGCATTAGCTTGCCTGCCTCTGCTCTTATCCATCTGTAACACATCCAATATAGTATCTATGTACTGTGTGAAAGGCCTGTTTATGAAATTCCCAAGGTACCCTTTTTCTGCGGAACCAAAGCACAGATTAAGGAAACGCTGGTTAATCCCTGCTSTCTCTCTACCTCTATCTCTCTCTGCCCCTCACTCTCCTTTTCTCGTTCCCTCTCTCCGCTAGGTGAAACTCAGTGTCTGATAATCTTTCATAATCCTCTTTAATCTACTGCCACTACCAGAGCAGCTCCATTCCAGATTTACCACCACCATGGCTCTGACATTTGGCTCTCCACTGTCGTTTGGCAGCCCCAATTACTGTACTGATAACCAGTCCATTGAGCTGTCTCCTCCCTATGTTAACCTTTGTCATTAGGAATGAAGCGAGCTATGCTGATCTCAAAGAGCATGCATCTCTAGACATAATAAAGATGGGAAGGTTCTAATTCTGTGCATGACATGTCATTCCACCACCACAGATAGACAGGATAATTGCATTATAACTGTCAAATGTTTCACTTTGAATAATCACTTTTACTGAAATTATGACAAAAATATTTGTGAAGGTACCCTTCAAAGAAAGTGTTACCATATTTGACTTTCCCTGAAAAATATATAGAGTAAAATACAGTCATACAGCAGCTCCAAAGCTATGGGCTTCACTCATTCACACTCTTGAACTGTGAACGGAGGATAATATCAATACCAAGTCACAGGGTCTAAATAGCAATAACACTTCCAGTGAGAAAAAATATAATTTAAATGGTCAACAAAGGTAACACAATGAACCAAGATTGCTCTGTCTTGTCATAAAATKAGTTGTGATAATGCAAATAAAGACGTCCCAAAGTACTTGTAAACAACACTAAAGGATTGAGTGACTTACAAAAGTCTTACAAAAGACATTAATCTTTATGGTTTCATTCATGTTGCAGAAAAGCAGGTGGAATTATGTTTGCGTAAAAGAGTTTAACTAGACACATACAGAAAACAGTTTACACTGTTCACTAAATTTGAAGTATGCATGGCATCATCAAATGCTAGCATACAATAGAAGGTAGCATTAAACACATCCTAAGATACATATTCTCTGTCCTCCTTCCATCTTGGATGTGCTGTCGTTGCATGCTTGCCTTCCTTCCTACTAGGTCTCCAGTGTAGGTAGRCTAGAGGCACAGCAGAAGTGCTGATGTACTCAAAGTCCTGATTCTAGGGGGCAAATTGAAATGACATTATGTTGGCTAGCTGCTGCGGCTAGCTGTAGGACTGTAAGACCTCTGTGAGGAGCAGTGACAGTCTACATCATCACTATTCCAAATGCTTATTGGCTATTCAGCACACAGAAAGACCTTTCACATTCCTAACTCAGTTGAATTTCAGAACCATTGTGTCTCAGACACTCATGAACAATCAATCAAAATTAATAAATTCATATTTTTATGTAAAAATGGTGTGTGTGCATGCTTTCATCCTTGCATATATGTGTGCGTACATGCATGCTTTCTGGATAAATACAAGCATATACAATATATAAATATATATGATCATGAGGACAATGGTTTGTGGATGTCTGTATCCCGGCATTGCCAGCTGCTTCATTGTCTTAATTGTCAGCTAACATTTCTAAATATGTGCAGTGTGCAAAACGCACAGCTAGTTCCAAATTCCCTTGTTAAATGCAAAATACTTTACCCATAAACAGAATACTTTTTATTGGGATGATACTATGAAACAAACACAATTTGTCACTTTAGTAGGTGGCCAATCGACTGCATGCTGAGAGCAGTGAGTGATAAAATAATGAATCTCTTACAGAGATATCTCTCCTTATGACAGCTGCGKAAAGGAAATATATGATTCATGATTTTTGGGCTCCTACTATTTGTCTTTATGTGCCAGCCAGAAAGATTTTGGCTTCCCATTCGAATTAGCATTAAGGCTCACTCTGTCTAGAAGCCAGCCAGCAAAGGCGCTCAGCGATGGCTGAGTCAATATGTCTTTCCTGCACTTATAGTACAACAGACTGACTGACAAGTCATTTCAACAGGGCTCCGTTCCTAATGCCCTCCCCTTCTTAGAACGTGGTCTCTRAAGTCTATCGAGGCAACAGACCCAAAGCAGCTGCTGCAAGTTACTTYAACTCACCTCACTTTCAAGGACTGAACAAACATATTTAAAAAACGTATTAAAAAACGTTACCTGAACTAGGGGGCTTCCTAAACGAGTTGGTTAACAACAAATGAATGCTCTATCATCAGTGGTGGAAAAAGTACCCAATTCTCATACTTGAGATAGCTTAATAGAAAATGACTCAAGTAAAAGTGAAAGTCACCCAGTAAAATACTACTTGTGTAAGTCTAAAAGTATTTTGTTTTAAATATACTTAAGTATCAAAAGTAAAAGTATAAATCATTTAGAATTCCTTATAATAAGAAAACCAGACAGCACCATTCTTGTTTTATTTATTTACGGATAGACAGGGGGACACTCATCATTTACAAACTAAGCATTTGTGTTTAGTGAGTCCGCCAGATCAGAGGCAGTGATGACCAGGGATGTTCTCTTGATAAGTTTGTGAATTGGAAAATGTTCTTGTCCTGCTAAGCATTCAAAATGTAATGAGTACCTTTGGTTGTCAGGGAAAATGTATGGAGTAAAAAGTATATCATTTTATTTAGGGAATGTAGTGAAGTAAAATTAAAAGTTGTTGAAAAGATAAATAGTAAAGTCAATTACAGATACCCAAAACAACTACTGAAGTATTACTTTAAAGTATTTTCACTTAATTACTTTACACCACTGTCTATCATCCTGTGCACTATAACTTTTACTCTGTGGATCAAGGCAATACCACACTATATTCAGGCCTATTTTACAACATTTAATGCCAGCACTGTCGTCAGACTATTGAATACAGCTTGCGCACCCAATGTTACGCAAGTGAAGCTTGGAGCTTGGAAGTCTAGAAATTACACAGGTTTCCTGGCGCAACCTCAATGACAAACCCAATGCCATTTTCTTCCATCCTGTTTCGCCCCTCCCTGCAACTATAATGTATGTGCAGACATATTAATGAAAACAAATGGAAGAAAGCAGCCACTGTGCTGGATAGAGTGGGGGAAAGAGGGAGGTAGGGATGGAGGGAAGGAGGGGTATTTATATGAAGGCATTGCCACTGGAGCATCACTTCCCTTTCCTGTGAAGGTTAGTGAACAACAAGATTAAAGGAGTGTCAGTCAGCAACTCTAAGTGGCTGGTGGTGAATGCATCTCACCTAAAGGAATGAGCGAGAGACCGAGAAGAGAAAAAAATGTGAGGGTGTGGTGGAGAGAGAGGGAGTGGAGGAAGAGGTACGATGGAGTGAAAAGTGTAGAAATATCGAGGGTGTTTGGTGAGACGTTTAGGAGAATAGGACAGTGTGATGATGGGTGAGAAAGTGAGTGACGGATGAGACATGAGAGAAAAAGAGAGAGAGAATGGAGAGAGAGCAATTGTGCCTCTCTTGACACCTCCACAGAAAACACTTTGGCAAGCTGTCAATCAGACAGACTCGCTTGATTGATTTTCAATCAGCCATTCACTTCGCATCCCTCTCTTCTATCTGGGAGCGTGTATGGGTGGCAACATTCCCCCTTTCCTCTCCTCTTCCTCCTCCATCCTAACACTTCTGCAGCGTGAGACGTGTTACAGCTACTTGATTTATAACAACACAAAGCTGACTGTCTGTCGGATGAGACATTTAAATGCCCTTAACATTGTGGGGTGGAGTAAAGTAAGTTTATGCAATGTGCAATGTTAAGTCCATTTTACTTTGACCAATGAGTGCAAAGTTCACATATTTTTTTATGACCATTTTAAGTCATTTAGTAGAGCATTCAACTGAAGTTGGTCAGGCAATCACATATCACCACTATCACTGTAAAACTTTTAAAAAATGACAAAATTACATTGTGCAACACAAACTGCATTTGTACAATAATACCTTCTTTAGTAGCACGGTTAACCCACTGTCAATCTAAGGATTCCTCTTTAGCTACAGGAGGGGTAAATTAATAATATTAAAATTACAGAAAAAAACTATGAGCCCAGTAACCTTTCGATAGGCGTCATAAAGGTTAACAAGCACCCTATAAAGCCCAAGGCAACCCCACCGGCCTCATTTGGAGAACCTGGCTAACCGTGCAGTCAATCTGTATTCTTAATTTATCTACAGTACATATACACACAAACACACACACAACACACACACACACACACTAACACCAAATTCACCATCAACAGCTGAAAGCCAAGTCCATAGCCATATCCATKAATGTTTCAAATTAAACTAATCTTGATTCATAAAATCATATCTAATACWACACAAACTGTTTTAGAGATGCTGAACTGCTGGAGGATTTATGAAGACAAATTGTGACAGTGACGGTGCCCATCAATCCACAGCCAGCCAGTTCACCAGTTTGGTACTGCTGACTCAGGCCAGAGGCATGATTCCTAGAAAGCCAGGACATGTCTCAGAGACAAGAGGCCCATTGATTTTCTATGCAGATGGATGAATAGAGTAGATTAAACGCTTTTGCTTTTTATCCTCAATTCCCACAGAGTCCAGGGAGGCCACGGCCAATCAAATAGGCACCATTGTTTTCATTTTGCAGAAGAAAAGTGGGCCAAGCAGGAACAGGCTGTATATTTAAATAACATGTTATGTGTAGCGAAATGCTTGTGTTCATAGCTCCAACAGTGCAGTAGTATATACCTCAACCAGAATCCATGGATTACAGGCAACATCCGCACTGAGCTAAAGGGTAGAGCTGCCGCTTTCAAGGAGAAGGACTCTAACCCGGAAGCTTACAAGAAATCCCGCTATGCCCTCCGACGAACCATCAAACAGGCAAAGCGTCAATACAGGACTAAGATCGAATYGTACTACACCGGCTCTGAYGCTCGTCGGATGTGGCAGGGCTTGCAAACTATTACAGACTACAAAGGGAAGCACAGCCGAGAGCTACCCAGTGACACGAGCCTACCAGACAAGCTAAATTACTTCTATAATCGCTTCGAGGCAAGTAAACACTGAAACATGCATAAGAGCGTCAGCTTTTCCGGACGACTACGTGATCACGCTCTCCGCAGCCGATGTGAGTAAGGCCTTTTAAACAGGTCAAAATTCACAAGGCCGCGGGGCCTGACGGATTACCAGGACGTGTACTCCGAGCATGCGCTTGGAGTTCTCTCCCTGACTCAGTCTGTAATACCAACATGTCTCAAGCAGAMCACCATAGTCCCTGTGCCCAAGAACACTAAGGTGACCTGGCTAAATGACTACCGACCCATAGCACTCACGTCTGTAGCCATGAAGTGCTTTGAAAGGCTGGTCATGACTCACATCAACACCATTATCCCAGAAATCCAAGACCCACTCCAATTTGCATACCGCCCCAACAGATCCACAGATGATGCCATCTCTATTGCATGCCACACTGCCCTTTCACTCCTGGACAAGAGAATGCTATTCATTGACGACAGCTCAGCGTTCAACACCATAGCGCCCTCAAAGTTCATCACTAGGCTAAGGACACTGGGACTAAACACCTCCCACTGCAACTGATCCTGGACTTCCTGATRGGCCGCCCCCAGGTCGTAAGGGTAGGTAACAACACATCCGCTACGCTGACCCTCAACACGGGGGCCCCACAGGGGTGCATGCTTAGTCCCCTCCTCTACTCCCTGGTCACCCATGACTGCACGTCCAAGCACCACTCCAACACCATCATTAAGATTGCATATGACACAACAGTGGGCCTGATCACCAACAATGACAAGACAGCATATAGGGAGAAGGTCAGAGACCTGGCCGTGTGGTGCCAGGACAACAACCTCTCCCTCAAAGTGATCAAGACTAAGGAGATGATTGTGGACTACAGGAAAAGGAGGACCGAGCACGCCCCCATTCTCATCGACGGGGCTGTAGTGGAGCAGGTTGAGAGCTGTTTGTTGGTGTCCACAACACCAACAAACTAGAATGGTCCAAACACACTAAGACAGTCGTGAAGAGGGCACGAAAAAACCKATTCCCCCTCAGGAGACTGAAAAGATTTGGCATGGGTCCTCAGATCCTCAAAAGGTTCTACAGCTGAACCACCGAGAACATTCTGACYGGTTGCATCACTGCCTGGTATCGCAACTGCTCGGCCCCCGACCGCAAGGCACTACAGAGGAAAGTGGGTACGGCCCAGTATATCACTGGGGCCAAGCTTCCTGCCATCCAGGACCTCTATAGCAGGCGGTGTCAGAGGAAGGCCCTAAGAATTGTCAAAGACTCCAGCAACCCTAGTCATAGACTGCCCTCGCTACTGCGCGGCATGCGGAGAGGGAGTGCTGTTGTCATACTAAGAACAAAATGTAAACGTCTTAAAGGTTACTTGACATGCTTAGGTGGGGGAAGGAGAGTTTTTGGAATACTTACGTTTTGTAAGTATTCCAAAAACTCTCCTTCCCCCACCTAAGCATGTCAAGTAAAACCTTTAAGACGTTTACATTTTGTGTAATAGTGTATACTGAACATGATAAGGTGGGGGGATAACTACTTTTTGGTCTTTTATTTATTTGAATAGTTAACAGGTCTACACTAAAATGCCATTAATCTCAAGGGAACTCGAACACAGGAAGGATGAGAGGGACAAAATACAATGCTCGGCCGTTACTGTGTGTGTGTGTTGTGTGTGTGTGTGTGTGTGTGTGTGTGGTGTGTGTGTGTGTGTGTGTGTTGTGTGTGTGGTGTGTGTTGTGTGTGTGTGGGTTGTGTTGTGTGTGTGTGTGTGTGTGTGTGGGCGTGTCGTGTTGTGTGTGTGTGTATTTTCATCTCCAACAAAAGCTGACAGATTATTTTGTTCCTCCTCTATGCTTCACGTCTATCCCACTCCATTCGCAGGAGGGAAGTAAAGAGTGTCTCCCTCTGAGGGACAATCACAACAAGGAGGCCAAGTCCTCCATCACCATCACTATTTATAACCTGCTGGGAGACTTAGAGGGGAACAGTCTCAAACACTGCATCTAACAGAAGTCTCCCACTTAGTATATGCAGTACTGTATGTGTACATAGAGAGAATCCATATGCTCACGCACGTCTCTTGTCTATACTCCTCTATACTCTACACTCTTTGTGTCGCCATACAAGTCTCTGTACTCTACACTTTAAGGTCTACACCTGTTGGATTCGGCGCATGTGACAAGTCATGGGTCATAGGTCAACAGGGAGTACAGAAGGGGGCTGAGCATAGACCCTTGTGGGGCCCCTGTGTTGAGAATCAGCAAAGTGGAGGTGTTATTTCCTACCTTCACCACCTGGGCCAGCCCGTCAGGATGTCCAGGACCCAGTTGCACAGGGCGGGGTTCAGACCCAGGGCCCCGAGCTTAATGAAGAGCTTGGAGGGTACTATGGTTTTGAATGCTGAGCTGTAATAAATTAACAGCATTCTTACATAGGTATTCCTATTCCAGATGGGATAGGGCAGTGTGCAGTGTGATGGCAATTGCATCGTCATTAGACCTATTGTTTGTCATTGATCGCTAGACCAGAAACAGTCAGAAGTTTTTATTTTTTCCCTACTTTTTCATTATGCAGACATAAACACAGTTGACACCATCCAGGTGCGGATGTTTACGTTCTACACAAGTWGTTTTTTTCCAGTTTCGTCCGACGAACAGGTTGTAGTGGTAAAATAAAAAGAGATACATTTTTAATGGAAGTCTAAGCATCACTCCAGTCAAAACAGGCTCTGCTAACATTCGATTCCATTAATTTCCTATGGGCTCGCGCTAGTGTTCCAGTTTAGCCAACGTTCTTAAGCTGTTTTTCAGCCTTGGGTGAATTTTGACTTGTTCTATTGTCCAGCCTATAGATAGCCAGAGCGAATTTACGAAAGCACCAAATGTCCATTGAGAAAGCACAACGACTATACCATTTAGCTAAGAATGACCAGAATAATCAAGTCAATAAACGTTGGGTAGTTAGATAGCCTATAGTTAATATACTGGCAAGTTTGATGTATAACTACATTTAGATTGAACGGTCATATCTCAGTTAATGCTTTCATATCTATAAAAATAAGCTGTTTGCTTTACTTTCAGAGAGCGAGCTGACCAAGGAGTCGAAAATSTAGATATTGCCAGATGTTCACTGTSYGAGGAMCAGGCCGTGGAAGCTTTATTGCTGGCAAAAGTGTCCATAACCAGAGGTAATTAAACTGTTCTGTGTTATTTTTCTCTATCTCTGCCTGTCTTGTTGTACATGGAACCTGTCTCACATGCATTAATTTAAAAACTCTTAAGATGTCAGCTGCTAATTTTCAGATTTACACCACATAAACACAGCCATTTTAACTGGACTATCTATTGCTGCCAAGTCATGATTTCCCTGGGGGTTAGCCTTGCAATAACCAAGTGGTGAAACACATAGCCCTCTATATTTAAGTGTTTCAGGTACACTCCGATAGGTGTCTGCGTCACTTACAGTATCTTCTATTGACATTATCTTCTATTGTTTGTCCTCATGTGTCTGTTTTTCAGCATAAAGTATGTAGCCACATAGTGTGGACACCAGGTGAGACCACACACACACAATAACAGTCTCTCTCCTTCACTTCATCCCCCTTCTCCCTAAATCCTCTAGGTTATATCAGCTGTGTTGGTGAACCCCTCCCGCATCTGAACAGAGATGTAGTCGTCCCAGAGTTAATGATCCAAGGTCATTTTTGCATTTCACCTCCTGATTTAAGATGACTGACCGTGTTAGAATTGTAAAAAAMCAGGCTTAATCATGCTCTCGTTCTATCCATTTGTCACTCATCTGCAGGTATGTTTTGATGTGAGAGAGGAAGCCAGTCCCGTCATCGCCACCTCACTCACTCTTAAGATAACCTTCGGGCCAACTGGGGGCCCAAGGCTGGTTAGGAGACACTGCAATTGTGATGAACTGAGAGAATATTAGGATAGCACTGTAATTCACGAATCATATGCTGTCTGCCACTGTTCTTACCTCTTTCCCTTTCTGTCTTCTACACCTCTCTCCCCACCTTGTCTTTCTTCCTCGTTTTATAATGCACACCATATGTGCATTGAAGTACAGATTGAACTTGTATGTATAATGTTACAGTTATCATAATTATAATGCATTTATGTATTTATAACACCTGGATAATACACTTCTTTCAATAAAGCGTTTCACATTCTCCACTGGTTGAAATTAACTATCTCATTGAAATACTATCCTGTATCCTCAGATTAATGCAGATGAAGGGAGTTAGATATGCATAGCTTTTTTCTGTTTATATGAATTACAAATCAATCACTAGTCTATTGCATAGTTACMATGTGTAATCATTGATGTCCCAGGAGCAGTAAACACTGTTGAAGTGTATAATTGTAATACATACATGCAGACACAGCATCATTAAAATAATGGAGACAACAACTATGATAGCTGAGGTTCATAGATTGGTATGAATATTAGTTCAGAACCTAACGTTTTAGGGTCCATACACAGATCGGCTACACACTGTAGCTAGCTACACATCCACAGGCATACAATAATTTTTATCCTCCACTACACAATAAGCAAGTAAATAGTTAGCTAGCTATGTTACTTCAGCTGCATTGCAAGGCAAGCTTACACAATTGTACATTCAATTTGCAGTAAATGCTTTAGCTAGCTAGATTCTTTACATCCACTSTTTYACAAGAYGACAGSCTGGTTTGCTGGTTTTCTCAGGAGTCCCTAAAACATTAAACAACACAAATTATAAATTCATTCTCCTAACACTAGCTAGCTGGCTAATGTTAGCTAGTCAGATAACTTGCTAAATAGCCATTTTCGTAAATGAACTTTATGACAAAAAATATGCACAAACGTTTGTCTCTACATTACCTAACATATTCCTCTCAATTGTACATTTTTTGCTTAACTCGTTATGGCGTTATAACAACTTACATCTGGTTCCACCGTATAGTTTTGTCAGSCATCTTTGTTGAAGAACACCACAMGGCAAGGGTGGCTCGCGTCAAAATTCGTCATTGGAACCACTCGATATGATTGGTCATATAAAAACCTTGGGACCCAAATGCATAATGAGTGCTCTACCTCCCCCTTGTGGTGGTTGGAGCAAGTCCCACGGTGCAACCTCGCAACTTTTAAAGGAGGAACCACTGTGTCATCCCATTTGTACTTGGCCATGAAGAGACAAGTAAGGAGAGGTGTGAAAATTATCCATTATTTCTGCATTCTGGCAACTACAACAACGACTATGAGGCACAACACAGACAGTCACAAAGAAATAGAAGGTGAAGGAAGAGGAGAGAGAGAAAGATACACAGTGGGAGAGAGAGGGAGAGAGAGAGAGAGGGGGGGGGAGAGAGAGAGATCCAACTCATAGGACGTTGATATGCAAAAGAATGTGAAGAGCCCATGTGGAGCAAATGGAGAGAATACATTAAAGAGAATCACTGGAGGGGAGGTAAGACATATTTGCCATCCGCCATTCTTAAGGCGTTATGAAGTGATAATCCCAGCTTCACTCTATCCCTCCATGATGTGTTGTTATCTATCCATCATTTAGCCTGCGTCCCCCACAGCCCCTCACGGTGTCAATCACACTCTCTCCCTCCCTCTATCCCACCCTGCCCCCCTCCCCCCCCCCCCCCCTTCCCTCCCCCCCCCCCCCCCCCCTTGTTCCCCCCCCCCTCCCCTCCTCCATCCCTCCCTGCCTGGTTCCAGTTCTGCCTACCTCATCTGCTTCCCACCTCACACAAACAGGGGGGGGGGGGGGTTTAATCAATTATCAAGCACCCCCTCCCCCCTGATAAATATAAAATACATTCCCTGATTTCAGAACCACAGCCGCTGTCTTCCTTTACCACCCTCCCTGACTAGCATTATGTAGATGGAATCAGGGACTTGTGGCAAAGGGAACTTATTTAGTTGGTGAGTGGAGATAGCACGACGGGGAAATGAAAAACCTCCCTCTCATTTCCTGCCTTGCAATGGCTGCGCTGCCGGGGCTTCAAAGCACAGAATGTTTCTCTGGTGATACATATCACTCAGCCCTCAGACTCCGTTAACCGTAAACCGAACACAAAATTACTTTTTTCCCTCCTGCGTCTGCCTACACAGAGGTCTACTCGACACAGCCAGGGAGAGGACTGGGAGGAGGAGAGGCACTACTAAGTAGGCTATTCACCTCAAAATTTCCATTTGTCCTCAGCAGACAGACAGCGAAGGCAGTGACTGTGTGTTTCATATGGGTCAAACAGACACMCACCACCATAGCACTGATAAATCTGCATAGTCTGTAGAATGGAGAAAAAACACCAGATTAATATATTATTCTACTTTCCTGCTTTTATACTAACAGCAGAGCCAGACTTTTAAAAGAGAATGCCATTATGCTATCTGGGATCATTTTGGATGTCCCTACCCTAAAACCTAACCATAACCTTAACCCCTACCTTTACCATAACCATAACCATAACTCTTACCTAACCCTAACCTTAACCCTTTTAAATTTCAACTTCAATGGGGTAGGGACGTCCCAAGGATCCTGGATAGCAAGGAACATGTGAGGATCATCCCCCCACAAACACATACACACACATGTGGGGCAGCGGTCTAAGGCAAAGCATCTCAGTGCAAGAGACGTCACTGCAGTCCCTGGTTCGAATCCAGGCTGCATCACATCCGGCCATGCTTGGGAGTCCCATAGGGTGGCGCACAATTGGYCCAGTGTCATTTGGGTTTGGGCGGGGTAGGCCGTCATTGTAAATAAGAATTTGTTCTTAACTGACTTGCCTAGTTAAATAAAGGTTMATTAAAAAATATATAAATAAAAACATACACAAGCATACATACACACACAACCTTGCAAGAGTGTCATAACTGTCTCTCAGGGGAAGAGTAGTAAATGCTGAGTCATTCACCATGTAAGACCTAAATGATTCCCAATGGACTGCTGTGCCTACATTATGACCTGCCTGTGTACAGAGGATGTATTTACAGTAATAGCACATAAGTCATAGACCATATAAATCCAAGTTAGTCCCAAATACAGTGGTCTGTCCCTATTAAGATATGCCTATATACAGGAAATAGCTTTCCATAATAAGCTGATATATCCAGCCATCATAGACGCTATATGACAGGCGACGATAGATAATTGCAGTGAAAATAATTGGTAATGCAGTACGAGTTGAAAGGAGAGGCAAAATGGCAAACCCAGTTAACTGTCACAAGTGCTTATAATGCTAAACAAACAAACACCCCTTTRCCATAAACAAAGACACTCAACAAAGCAAGATGTAATTCTTAAAGCTGGAATCCTTATTTGCTAAATCCAATTTTGGACTTAAAGTATAAATGAATTACATACACCCATTGATTCTTGTAGAACATAACTTATAAATACCTCATGAGTTCAGTTTAACTGTCGTACCGCATTAGAACCTCAAATATAAGCTTGTTTTACACCAATGTTTGTGAACAATGTAAATGTCAACAAACTTTATAGCCTCATGAGGGATGGTCAGTCCTTGCATCCATAGCTCTGTCTATGAATTGGTGAGTGGTTACATTTCTCGAGGCCCATCCCTATTTTTTTAATCAAATCAATTAAGGATTCTACCTTTAAGGATAATAAACTACATACAGTTTAATGAAATGATATGTAAAGTGTTCCTATATGCTGTCTAGGTACAACAGGTAGTGGAACTGGGGACCTTAAAGGGCAGGATGGATGTGACCTGTCACATTCACTTCATCAGAACAAATTATGTTTGTCAGATCACATCAGTGACCTTTGGCCTCCAGCTAATATGCTGTTTCACACATTAGGGTCATAATCACTATGCTGGGGGCTAATGGTGGAAGTCATTAGTACGCTGCAATCACAATCATTTCAGACCATTTTTCATAAGACTGTCCCTGGGTGCTGATATGYAACACATGTGGAGTAAACTTGAAAGGTGAAGACCTTTGACTGAACGCCCACTTGAGAATATCACTCTTGGTTAAAGTCATTGWTTCAAAACGGGTAGAAAGACATTGATGCTGTCCTTGTACAAAACAAAGAATAAGAAAACATCCTATAGACAGCCAATAACGTTTACTATGATGTATCCATAACCTCTACCTCATGACTTTTCATCTTGCAGCAAAAAGAGGACCCTCCCTCATCTCTATCAGGAAAGAGCACAGCCAAGGAGTGGAGCCAAGGAGTTTGCCTCTGCAGGCTTGGCGCCTACAGCACTGCCTGTTTGTCCTTCTCAATCCCACTGATCCGCCACAAAATCCAGCATCATCCACAGCAGGGCTCCGCAGGTGGCCCAGGATAGCCTGGAGTGGTGCTGCCACCCTGGGCTCTGGTAAGGTGACTGTCACAGGGGCATGGAAGATAATTTACATAAAATAGTGCTCCAGAGATCAACAGTCATCTTGCCATCCCTCCTCCCTCCCATTATTCTATTCCTCTCTTTCCCTCTCTCATCTCCTCCCTCTCCCCCTCTGGCGTGATGCTTTATTGTCATACGTTTTTATTGAAGCATTATTTCATACCTGAGTACATCAACAAAGCTTTAGCTTTCTGGCCACATCCATATAAACGTGTGTAGAGGGAAGAGAGATGAGGAAGGGGGAATCAAATAACACAGAGATAATGTTAACTCATGTTCATGTAAATGTGAACATGAGCGAAGATACAGTATGCGCACATAAATCAGAGCCACCTGAGTCCATTAATCTCCAGCTCCCCAGTGGAATCCGTCATAGAGCAGTGGAAGTTGACTAATTACTAATAGTCTGTAGATAGTTTGCAGAGCATCTACAGATTATCATCTACAGACTATCCAAATAAAGTGTTACCAATAATAAGTGAAGAGTGTGTGACTTTCAGTTTGCAGAATTACATCTTCTGTGTTTTGTTCTCATCAAACCTGTATTCAGATTATTTATGCAGAGTGGTTAATTGGGTGGAGCTTGCATGTTGCCATGACAACAGTATGTGTGTGTGAGCGCACCCTTATGTCTGTGTGCATTCCTGCCTGTATATGTGTGTGTGTTCATGTGTGCGGATGTGTCCAGTGCAGACAGACAGTGGGCTGACTCACCAGTGTGGAGCTGATCAATGCAGTTAGAGTCCTGGATTAGACCTCATACACACCAATGTGGCAGAGCCACACATGGGTCAACAGTGACACCCTCAGGAAGAAGCATCCTGCCTCTCTCCTTCCCTCCTTACACCCACCACTAAACTAAACCAGACTCAATTATTATACTGCAAGGAAGCGTGCTGTAGACTAATTAGGCAAGGGCAAAATAATAAAATATTTATAAATCAGTGTGTTTTGATACCTCCACTGGGGTAACATGGGCTTGGAAAAAACTTCCTCAGCATGTACAGTAGAAATTATATGAATATTCAATGATGCCTGGCTGTRTTGCTCTCTGTCTCGCTCTCTGTYTCAGCCTCTCTCTGTCTCTAGTCCACACAAACCAGCCTTGTGTTTGTTAAGCTTCGTATGACTACAGTACTTACAAAGATAATTATTGAGACRGAAATCCTTCTTATTTAATCACACAAACTATCTTGGGAATCATTCAAATGATCACATCAATAAATAACTGGATTATAGAACAGTGTATATTAAATCATAAAGGAGCTTGGTAATAAATTCAGCCCCTCTTGGCTGCAAGTAACAGAGTAGAACTGACCCAGGGCAGGAATAATAAGGGAAGGCTGGAATTCTGATTTACTGTCTGCTTTCCATTTCAATATTCTACTTAGTATAACACACACACACAGTGAATGCCATGGCTACCAGGTCATAGGGTAACAGACCTGGGTTAAAATACTATTTACAATCTTTCCAATACTTTAAGAATTTGCTTTAGCCTGCCTGGAGTCCCAGATTAGTGGGGTTTGCAGTTTTGCAAGTTTTATTTTGGTTCCATTCTGCTAGGCATGCCCAGCTAAAAGTATTAGAAATTATTCCCAGGACTCAGAGTAATGTACCAAGCTGGAGGAGTTGAGATATTCGTCATTGACTTCTCTACTKTGCTCTCCTCTGTGTTCTCCTGTCTCCTGTTTTCCTCACCTGGGGGTTACCTGCCTTTGGTGGCCCACTAACGCTGCAGCTGTGGGAAGCTGGGAGGAGATGCAGGGGCGAAGAGGAGTGTTGATCGCCTTACCTCCCTCCCCATCCCTGGCTGCTGGTGGGGTAGCACCAAATGAAGGGCTGTGGTCACAGTCCTCATCACACACACACACACAACACAACAGGAACATCTGGGGAGGAGAGTCTGCTCTAACTGCACAAGGCAAGAGAGCAGCAGGAGATGTTACCTTACACGCACGCATACAYGCAATTCAGTCAGCTAAGGAATATGAAGTGAAACCTAGTTCCCAATGCAAAATGCAATACTCAACAACCTTTCCTAGATTGTGTTTTCCATGATATTGTAACCAGTAATACAAAGAAAATACGTGATGGGACTTACTTTATAAAAWATTATAATAATACATTACTATAATCAATGATGTATAGTTCTACAGAACTACCACATAGTATCAGCTTTTACCAAGAAGAGAGAAATACGTTAGAGCATCATACATAGTAYATAAATGCCAGCTTGCACATACAACTCAAGGAATCGTGTTCCACTGCGTGTTAGCTTTTCAAACATGTCTGCTTTTTAACTTTTAAGACGTGATTGTGAAAAGGTCTTGTCCTCTTTGGGCTTGTTACAACCCTGCCACCCACCAATTAAATGTGAGGTGACAGGAACAGCCATTAAATATGCATTGCGTTCAGACTGAGTAGGCTGCTACACACGCGTCACGCTGCACACATTCTTCTTAATGTTTTAAAGTAAAACAACAGTCGCACTGGAAGATTTTTTTCAGCTTTTCTGCAGTATGTACTCTTGCTAACCTATGTCACACTCTCACGCTCTCGTGCGTGCCCACACACACACACACTAACTCTCTCCCACACACACAAACACACAAGTAGTAGGTTGGAATTTGGGAAATTAAGACAAGCCCGCTCAAATATTTGAAATATAAATAAAATCKAATAAAAATGTATTTGTCACCTGCTTTATAAAAAACAAGTGTAGACTAACAATGAAATGATTACTTACGGCCCCTTCCCAACATTGCAGAAAGAAAAAAATGTCAAAAATTATAACACGAGGAATAAATACACAATGAGTAACGATAACTTATACACAGGGTACCAGTACCGAGTCGACGTGCAAGGTACAAGGTAATTGAGGTAGATACAGTGACTTCAGAAAGTATTCACACCCCTTGACTTGTTCCTGATTTTGTTATGTTAATTAATGCCTGAATTAAAAATGGATTAAATGTAGATATTGTGTGATTGGACTACACACAATAACCCATAATGTCAAAATGGAATTATGTTTTTTGATATTTTTACAAATGAATAAAATATGTAAAGCTGAACTGTCTTGAGTCAATAAGTATTCAACCCCTTTGTCATGGCAAGCCTAAATAAGTTCAGGAGTAAAWATTTGCTTAACAGKTCACATAATAAGTTGCATGGACTCACTATGTGTGCAAAGATAGTGTTTAACATGATTGTTGATTGACTATCTCATCTTTGTACCACACATACAATTATCTGTAAGGTCCCTCAGTTGAGCAGTGAGTTTCACACACAGATTCAACAACAAAAACCAGGGAGGTTTTCCATTGCCAATGCCTCGCTAAGAGGTATTGCTAGATGGGTAAAAAAAACGAACACATTGAATATCCCTTTGAGCATGGTGAAGTTATAAATTACACTTTGGATGGTGTATCAATACACCCAGTCACTACAAAGAGACATGTGTCTTTCCGAACTCAGTTGCCGGATAGTGTCATGACTCTCCTGTGAGGATACAAGGATCAGGTTACAGTGGATCAGCGTTCAGTAGAGCCCTCTCACCCGCAGAGGGGGGAGGGATTGATGTTGGGGGATTTATGACACCTCACGTCGATCGTAATGCAGCAGACCGACTCCTTTCTGGTCTCTAGTTTAGGTGATAGAATGTCTTTGTGTTACAGAAGGGTTTTCCTCACAAAACTTCAACCCCAAACAATGGACACTGGGACAATATATTTCAACATCCGAATGTTGGGAATGATGAGAGATGGAATATGAAAAATGAATGTCTATTTTGTGATGTCATTAAAAGTAGTATGAAGACATTATAATGAAAACATTAACGTCACGTTAAACGTAACGTCACAACAACAGGAAGGAAACTGCTCATGGATTTCACCATCAGGCCAATGGTGACTTTATAACAGTTTGAGTTTAATGTCTGTGATTGGAGAAAACTGAGGATGGATCAACAACATTACCATACTAACCTAAATGACCGAGTGAAAAGATGTAGTCCTGTATAGAATACAAATATTCCAAAACATGGTCCTGTTTGCAAAAAATCTCTAAAGTAAAATTGCAAAAAAGGTGGCAAATAAATTAMTTTTATGTACTGAATACAAAGCGTTATGTTTGGGTCAAATCCAACATGACACATCACTGAGTACCTGTAAAAACTATTGGTCACTAAATCCAGAGAAATTACGGACCATGTAAACAACTGTTGGTCACTAAATCCGTCTAGAAGGACCACRTAAATACGGTTGGCTGKTATGCTCTCGCCCGTCTGAGCGGTCGGCTGTGAATGCCCTCACCCGCTATGTACTTATAACTGAATGGCTTGGTTCCCACTATAGTGCTGTCCGGTCAGAACATGTACTCTTGATAGTCACCACACACACACACACACACACACACACACACACACACACACACACACACACACACACACACACACACGTACGTTTCCATTTGAGAATGTTTATATGATTTGGTCATCCAAATTACTTTGAATCTTATTGTTATGGTTCTATAAGACAAAGATATGCACACGTAAACATTTTTAGTTAATGGTTATAGCTATACAATATACATATACAGTGCATTCAGAAACTATTCAGACCCCTTGGTATTATCTACATTTAGTTACGTTGCAGGCTTATTCTAAAATTGAGAAGAAAAWAAATACACAACACCCCATAATGACAAAGCAAAAACAGATTTTTTCAAATTATAGCAAATGTTTAAAAAAAAATGAAAACAGATACCTTACTTACATAAGAATTCAGACCCTTTGCTATGAGACTCGAAACTAAGCTCAGGTACATCCTGTTTCCATTGATCATCCTTGAGATGTTTCTACRACTTGATTTGAATCCACCTGTGGTAAATTCAATTGATTGGACATGATTTTGAAAGGCACACCTGTCAATATAAGGTCCCACAGTTGACAGTGCATGTCAGAGCAAAAATCAAGCCATCCGGTCGAAGGTATCGTCCCTAGAGCTCCGAGACAGGATTGTGCCGAGGCACAGATCTTGGGAAGGATACCAAAACATTTCTGAAGCATTGAAGGTCCCCAAGAACACAGTGGCCTCCATCATTCTTAAATGGAAGAAGWTTGGAACCACCAAGACTCTTCCTAGAGCTGGCCGCCCGGCCAAACTGAGCAATCGGGGGAGAAGGGCCTTGGTGGTAGAATGGCCAGACGGAAGCCACTCCTCATTAAAAGGCACATCACAGTAGGTCCTCCTCCACCTCCCCTGGGAGGACACGGACCCCACCTTCTGAGATTAAAGGAGACAAGATAAACAGGATGAGGATATCCCCAAAATACTTAAGTGTCTTCTTTCTGCTTCTAGCTGTCCTTCCTCAGTCACTTGAAAGGGAAGGAGAAGACACACACAGGATTACAACCACTCTTTGATGAGTGTAGCTTGAATAGGATTCAGACGGTGAGACTGAACTGACCATTAATTTCTCTCAGAGAGGGCGGTCGTTTTAAGAGATTCTCCTAAAAAGTTAGTTAATTGTAGTTTATTGTGCTTTAGCCTGTCTCCTGAAGAGCTAAGCCATTATTATGTCCTGAAGATTAGAGTAAGTACAGCATTTAGTGCTGTGCGATTAACAGAAATGTTCTTTATTTTTTCCTGAGGTTTTTAAATCGCCTTGGTACCATTTTCACAAGTATTTGGTACATTTTYACAACTCTTAGGACAAAACTCCAAACTGGTCACATTTGTAATGCAGCCAGTCCTTCATTCAAAACCTGTCATTGTGCATTCATTTAGATTGTAAACATCTCTCACCACACAACCATTGATTCAAAATAAGTTTGTGAAATGTAATGAGAACATTGGTTTAATTCCCAAAACATAATGATGTTTTAAATGTAGTCATTTTAACTACCAGTTAATCCAATAGCAAACAATGCAAGATCAGTGTTTCAAATCACTCTTAGTAGTGCTGAAAGTAATATTCTACCGTACATTACAGTTTTCACATTAGGCAATACACTTACATTACCCAACAAAATTGACAGAAAATCTATAATTTCGATATTATCTATCCAATGTGTAATCCAAGGTGTGATCAATGAAGACATCCCCTACAATCGTTCATGCAAAAAAAAAAAAAAATAATGTTTTTCAGATATGATTGCAACATAGATGTACTATCTGTAATCAAATGTAATAAATTAGATTAAACAAATTAAATTAATTAAAATAATACAATGTTTAGCACGCACTAATTTGCATCAAGCCGGTCTTGAGCATTTGGACATAAATTCTCATTCACATCACAGTGAATGTCCTCATTTTTCATGCATCGCAGGAAAAACCTTTTGGCATGGCGAATTCAAGCTTGACAAGGGTCTGCATTGATGTTGTCGCATGCCTCATCCATGGCCAGAAGGAGGTTGGCACGCTCATGGGGATGGCGATCGTACACCTTCCACCTCCATACTGAAACAAAACATTCCTCAATAGGGTTGAGGAAAGGAGAGTATGGGGGCAGGTATAGGGTAACAAATCAGGGATGGGTCCRAAACCATGCCTGAAGCACCTCTGCATGGTGGAACCTGACATTGTCCCACACAATGACATAGGTGACCCCTTCACCTTGACAGGCCTGGTCAATTTTATTGAGAAACAATGAGGTCTGCAGCGTTGTAGGATCCAAGTAATGACCTACAGCCTACCACACCATGTTCAGAGATAGCTGTGCACATGGAGATGTTTCCCCCACGTTGTCCAGGCACTTGGACAGTTGCCYATGAGGTTCCGCCCAGGGCGCCGAGTTTTGGCCAGGTTGAAGCCCACTTCATCAACAAAGATCTACTGGTCATGGTTCACAGCAGCATCAAGCACCATCAGCCTCTAAAAATATATTTTGGTTAGTTATTTTTACAGTTTAGTTCCAATATGATATTGTGAAGTAGCATGTGCAATAAGTGGTAACAGTAATACAGTATATAGTGCAGTACCTGAACATACTCAGCCCGCAGTTGTTTCAACCGGTCGTTGTTTCTCACAASGTAAATGTGTTTCATAGATACGTGTTGCCTCTTCAAAAGGCGGGYCATTGTTGCGAGGCTGATGGATGCCACATTGGGAAAGGTGTCATCATTCTCCTCAAATGCCTGCTTTATTTCGGACAGCCGTATGTCATTCCTGGCCCTCACCATTTCCACCGCTGTCTACTCCTGCTGCACACAGCCACAGCCACCACAATGGGGTCTTCTGTCAATTCTGAGGGTAGAACAGAGTATACTGTCAATAGATCATACTGTAAGAATACTGTAACATGCATTACAATATGGCATTTACTGTAAAGCATAGTGCATATCCTGCAGAGTTACCAGTTTTCTTGGTGAAATGTTCTCATGATCGAATTTGCAGTTGATCTTTTCAGATTGGGGTAAACTAATCTGGCAGTCTTCATTAGACAACAGTTCCCTGCCRTGTAACGGTATTCGTCGTCAGAAGATGAGGAATCATCGGACCAAAGCGCAGCGTGGTAAGTGTTCATGCTTGTTTTATTCAAACTGAACACTAAAACAAAAATAAACAATAGAATAATCGAAACAGTCCTGTAAGGTGAAAACACTAAACAGAAAATAACTACCCACAAAAACCATGTGGGAAAAAGCTACCTAAGTATGGTTCTCAATCAGAGACAACGATAGACAGCTGCCTCTGATTGAGAACCACACCCGGCCAAACACAAAGAAATACAAAACATAGAAAATGAACATAGAATGCCCACCCAAATCACACCCTGACCAAACCAAAATAGAGACATAAAAAGCTCTCTACGGTCAGCGCATGACATGCCGTCTGCCTCCCTCTGATGCCCACCTCTTTGACGGGGCCCATCCCCATCACTCTGACACCCCTTTTCCACGAGCTCTGTGATTTCTTACTCTCGCTTGCTGTCTATCCTGCTCCATGTTGAAAGAAATTGCAAGTGTTCACACACAACATTTTCTATGGTGACCAATTCTGGTTACCACTATGTGAAATCAATTCGCAATAACGAGTAGTCATTATGAATGGTTATCATGTAATTTAGATGTTTACACTTTACAAAGACAGTTGTTAGTTCTGTAGCGGAAGTAGGCGTGACAGTACCCCCGACATGCAGCTCCAGGCGCAGGATGACACCGGCAAGGAGGACAGCCCCGAGGRCGAGGAACGGGCCTGTCCGGACAGCGGAGATGGAAATCTCGGACGATGTTGTGGTCCAGGATGTTGGCCACTGGGACACAACAGCACTCCTCCATACYGTAACCCTCCTAGTCCACCAGGTACTGGAGCYGACCCCCATGACGTTGGGAGCCCAGGAGGGACCTAACAGCATAGGCGGGGGTCCCCTTGATGTCCAGGGGAGGCGACGGGGTTAACTGGAGCCTCACGTGGGCGGTGTTCCACACCTCCTCTGCAAGCTGGAACCACTCATCCACAGCAGGGGCCTCGGTCTGGCTCGAAGTCCACGAGTTTTGTACTAAGAGTTGTGAAATGTTACCACATACTTGTGAAATAGTACCAAAGCGATAAAAAAAACTGTTTTTTAAATTCCATTTCATTCAGTTTTTCTGTGAGCTCAATGCACACATTTGCGCTGCAGTTTTTCTAGAGATAAAACAGTTCAAGCCCGAACTGTGCAATGAAATAGGGAGTTGTATTTTCCCACAGGCCAATATTCTACATAGTTTAATGCAGAAAACGTGGTAATTAACTACAATGACCATAATCTATTGCACGCCTGCCTACTTATTCTGTCTGTGTGGAGCTTATTATACCTCAGTGGTGTGGAGCAGACAAAGAGACGGAGAGACAAGAGAGAACTTGCAATCAAGAGGAATAGAAAGCAGATGCTCCATGAGGTATCTCTACCTGAAAATACATGATCTAAGTCAGGCCTGGGCAATTATTTTCCATGGAGGGCCACATTAGAATATATTTTTTGCCATCACGGGCCAGAATCATATTACAGGCTTATACATCATGTGTATGACTATGTTAACAGATATATCTACTGTAAATCACGTCCAGATATGCTACTTATTTTACTTTTTTAACATGCACAGAAATAAACCACATCCATGTTCTCCTTTTGGTAAGTATTTTCATTACTAAACATGCAATGAACTATATGGAGGGAAAAGTACACTGTGCATTCAGCACCACAGACAGAACTCTTGTTAAAACTTCTCTGGGATATGTGGGACGCTAATGTCCCACTTGGCCAAAAGCCAGTAAAAATGCAGCGCGCCAAATTCAAAAGAATTACTATAAAAATCAATCTTTCATGAAATCACACATGAAAGACACCAAATTAAAGGTACACATGTTGTGAATCCAGCCAACATGTCTGATTTCAAAAAGGATTTACGGCGAAAGCACACCAAACGATTATGTTAGCTCAGTACATAGCCACAGAAAAACACAGCCATTTTCCCAGCCAAAGATAGGAATCACAAAAAGCAGAAATAGAGATAACATTAATCACTAACCTTTGATGATCTTCATCAGATGACACCCATAGAACATCATGTTACACAATACATGTATGTTTTGTTCGATAATGTGCATATTTATATCCACAAATCTCRGTTTACATTGGCGCCATGTTCAGAAATGCCTCCAAAATATCCGGAGAAATTGCAGAGAGCCACATCAAATAACAGAAATACTCATAAACTTTGATGAAAGATACATGTTTTACATAGAATTAAAGATACACTTGTTCTTAAT
>NC_036866.1:32915212-32918037 GCF_002910315.2 Salvelinus sp. IW2-2015
GCGGGGGTCCCCTTGATGTCCAGGGGAGGCGACGGGGTTAACTGGAGCCTCACGTGGGCGGTGTTCCACACCTCCTCTGCAAGCTGGAACCACTCGTCCACAGCAGGGGCCTCGGTCTGGCTCGAAGTCAACATGTCCATCCCCAACGTGTGTCCATCCCCCTTTGAAGCTGGTTCATTTAGCTGGTTCATTTCACCCCTGCTGTCTCTGGCTCCACACCTCCCGGGCCATCTAGAGGTAAACTGTTCATATTTACTCTTGAGGGCTATATAAATATATTTGATTTGATAGAGGACTGAGGGTCTTCCAAATATTGAAAGTGTGTAAATAGTTACCCATGTTATTTTGTAAATGTATATATATTTTTTCTTTATATTTTTTTTCCCATTTTTTTTTCTCCATTTTTTGTGGGGGTGTGTTAGAATACCATTTTGGTATTTTGTATATAGTTATTTGTTTCAAAATGTATACCTTCACCAATTTGGCCACCTGGGTACATTTGGGCTACTTGTGTGGGACACCTGGGTGACTTCATGATAAATGYCATGTAGCACACTCATTTTGGAAGTTRTCATTCTGAAACTTTGCACAAGTACTGTTGCCCTCTTATGTTTTTCACTGAAATTGTCCCCATATTCATATCTGAATGTTTGTTTTATCTTGTTCATTTTAAAGATGATGATACAACAATTAAAAAGAAAAAACGTATGKTTTTTTCATTGTATTATCTAAACCAGATCTATTGTGTTATATATACACAAACTTCAGAGTGTTTTCTTTCAAATGGTACCAAGAATATGCATATCCTTGCTCCTGGGCCTGAGCTAGAGGCWGTTAGATTTGGGTATGTCTTCAGGCGGAAATTGAAAGAAGAGGGGGGGTAGCTGTAAGATTAATAATGTTTACATGTCTTACATTACTCATCTCATATGTATTCTAAACCATCTACTGCTTCTTGCCTATGCCGCACGGCAATCGCTCATCCATATATTTATATGTACATATTCTTATTTATCCCTTTACATTTRTGTGTATAAGGTAGTTGTTGTGAATTTGTTAGATTACTTGTTAGATATTACTGCATTGTCAGAACTAGAAGCACAAGCATACATACAACTGAAATATCTTATTAAAGTAAAGTAATGTAAATAAATTATGGTTAAAAAATTATGACTGCCATAATTGTATTCTTTATCTGTCATCACATTTTATTTCCCCCCTTCTCTCTGTTCTCTACACTCTTATAAAAAAGGGTTCCAAAAGGGTTCTTCGGCTGCCCCAATAGGATAGCCCTTTGAGAAACCCTTATAGGTTCCTCAAAGAACCCTTTTGGGTTCCATGTAGAACCCTCTGTGGAAAGTGTTTTACATGGAACTTAAAGGGTTCTACCTGGAACCAAAAATAGTTCTTCAAAGGGTTATGCTATGGGGACAGCCGAATAAGCCTTTTAGGTGCTAGATAGCATATTTTTCTCTAAGACTATATGGTGGCCAGTAGTCTAGTGGTTAGAGTGAGGARCCAGTAAACAAAAGGTCACTTGTACAAATCCCCAGGCTGTCAAGGCCAAAAATCTGCTGATGTGCCCTTGAGCAAGTCACTTAACTGTAATTGCTCCCCCCTCATGTTTATTATTTATCTAAACAGGACCCTTTGAGAGACAACATATGAGGCAGCTTTCAAATACAGAGCCACACTATGAACTGTGTCAAAAACCCATGTTTCCTCTTCAGAATACAGATAGTGCAGCACGCAGCAGGAGGAATCAACAGCAGCATGGGAGAAAGGGTCACAGACAAAAGGTGAGGGATGGTTGGATGGCAGGCATATGAAAGACATCTTAGGGAGAGAGACGACGAGAGATGAGGAGAGAAGAGAGGAGAGACAGACCAAGAGAGAGAGAGAGAGAGAGAGAGAGAGAGAGAGAGAAGAGAGAAAGAGAGAGAGAGAGAGAAGGACCCTGACAAAGACATCAGGCAATGGAGAGCCATCAGACTGAAAAGGACAGACCTAACTAGACAGCTGTCAAAGAAGAGGTGGGTATACGATTATGTGTCCCTGTGCGTTCATAAAAGGGAATTTAATCAATTAGAGAAGAGCAGAGACCATTAAATATTGCCACTCTCCTACTTGGCTTTGCTTGGCAGCCCACAATGCGACAGTGTTGATCTTAATTAAACAGCTAATTACTCCACTGTGAAAGTCACACTCTGGGATGGGAGGATGAGGGGAGGGAGACGAGAAGGAAAGTGGGGAGAATAAGGAGGAAATGAGGAAGCCGAATCTAGAGATTGAGGGTTGCAAAGGCAGGGTATACCAGTAAAGTACCAGAAATTCTGTACCTTTTTCGGTACTTCAGATTATCATGTTATGTAATTATCTTTGGCCCTCTGTGACCTTATCACATGTAAAATACATTCAATAATCAAATAAGATTATAAAAAAAATATGTGAATGACAAAGCTGTAAAACATGATCCTAATCATAAAACCATCACACTTAGTGAATACCAATTGGTGTTTATATGAGGTTTCAGCATGTAATATCAATTATTATTTTACACACTTTTTATGTATTTTTAATTCTCCAAAACTGGTGACAAGTTGTGAAAAAGTAAATCGTTGCAGAGTTAATTTTAAAAAATGCAGCACACTTTTTTCATTAATTAGGCTATATTCTCTTGAAACCATATGGTCTATCCATTAGAAAACTCAGGACAATATGGAAATAGATTTTAAAAAACATATTCAATAAAATTACAAAGATAACATAGATTGCCCCATAAATGACCTGTTTAATTACAAATAGTTCAGGATAACTAGATCACT
>NC_036866.1:32921872-32930477 GCF_002910315.2 Salvelinus sp. IW2-2015
CGGAAGACCTTTAGTGTATTATAGAGATTAACTAAGAGAGAGGACAGACGACGAGAGAGAGAGAACAAGAGAGAGAGAGAGAGAGAGAGAGAGAGAGAGAGAGAGAGAGAGAGACCCTGACAAAGACATCAGAGGCAATGGAGAGCCATCAGACTGAAAAGGACAGACCTAGACTAGACAGCTGTCAAAGAGGAGGTGGGTATACGATTATGTTGTCCTGTGCGTTCATAAAAGGGAATTTTAATCAATTAGAAGAGCAGAGACCATTAAATATTGCCACTCTCCCTACTTGGCTTTGCTTGGCAGCACAAGACAGATGTGATGATCTTAATTAAACAGCTAATTACTCTCACTGTGAAAGTCACACTCTGGGATGGAGGATGGGGGGAGAGCGAAAGGAACGGAGTGGGGAGAATAAGGAGGAAATGAGGAAGCCGAAATCTAGAGATTAGGGTTGCAAAGGCAGGGTATACCAGTTAAAGTACCAGAATTCTGTACCTTTTTCGGTACTTCAGATTATCATGTTTATGTAATTATCTTTGGCCTCTGGTGACCTTATCACATGTTAAAATAACATTCAATAATCAAATAAGATTATAAAAAAAATTGTGAATGACAAAGCTGTAAAACATGATTCCTAATCATAAACCATCACTTAGTGATAACAAATTGGTGTTTATATGAGGTTTCAGCATGTAATATCAATTATATTTTACACACTTTTATTTATTTACTATGTCACTCTGTCTTTTTTCTTAATGTTCTTGAATCAAACTGTGACAGTTGTGAAAAAGTAAATCTTGCAGAGTTAATTTAAAAAATGCAGACACTTTTTTCATTAATTAGGCTATATTCTCTTGAACCATTATGGTCTATCCATTAAAACTCAGGACAATATGGAAATAGATTTTAAAAAACATATTCAAGTATAATTACCAAAGATAACATAGATTGCCATAAATGACCTGTTAATTACAAAATGTTCAGATTAACTTAGATTGATGTCACGATCGTCCAAAGGGCAAGCGAGAGGGACCAAGATTGCACCGGGAGGCGTGCCAGGGCATCAGTCAAAGAGCAAGTCTAGCATAATGTTTCTAGAATATCCATATCAGATGCATCGCGCGCAAGTCCTAGCAGCCTTGCCGCCGTGGGGTGAAAGTACATCTCTCTTTTTATCTTTCAAGAAGGAAAAAAAAAATAGACAAAAAAAGACACACGCTAAACAAATAATAGTACGAAGCATGTAAACATACCGATTGACTATCAAAATTCTAATTATATATGTCTTGCACAAAATCACATATGCGATAACACCTAGACCCACCCATCTCCCCTCTCAATCATATCAAATCTTAACTCTTAACACCCGTATCAGTTGGCCTTAAAATGGCTCCCAATCCTAGAAACACAATACACCAGCTCGATTCTCATTATTTACGACCCAAAATATCCTACTAGGACATGCCTCACTGTACTCTCCAAGGGACCCTACCTACACGCAGAGCCAATAGCAACAGCTAGACAGGTATTATATTACATACTTAACCCTCTCCCTAAACCACAACCAGCTCACCAAATCACTTAGAAAAAAGACACAATAACACTCTGATTCTTCCCCATGGTCTGCACCCTGACCCTCATAACTAATAATAATAATGAAACAACAATAGAACAAAGTTAATTACTGAATCTCATAGGGATCGTGACACTTTTAGTTTAACAATACAATGAAAAACCATACACGTTTTTATTACCCTTGCTTTTTTAGACCTATACTCCACCCTTAGTACAGATCATCATCATCTCTAGTAAATAATGAAACAAACATGAATTAAAACAAACATTCAGAGTAGTGGAAGTTAAGGACTACATCATATTCTGATGCAATTTCAGTCGAAAAGTGACAGCAAAAAGTTCGAGCATGACTTATAAAAGTTAAAGACAAGTTTGAAATGACCAAAATAGACCAAGTTTGTTCTTCTTTATGCACGCACATTAACCTGGAGCCACAGCTGACTGGTAAATAATATTCTCGGAGATTAGATACCCTTGCATTTCTCTAATCATTTCAGAAACGACTTAAAACAACATTTGCCAGCCCCAGAAGTGTAAAAACCATCATCCCACCAGTCCAAGCTTAACTATCACATAGAGCTCCCTGTAAGATAAAAGTCCTTGAATCAGCCGAATGACATGCACTCCCGACAAGTAATGATCTGTGCTACATGAACTTTATCATTGAAGTCACCCAGGTGTCCCCACACAAGAAGCCCAAATGTGACCCAAGGTGGCCAAAATTGGTGAAGGTATATACATTTTGAAACAAAATAACTATATACAACTAATACGCAAAAATTGGTTTTCTTAACACACCCCCACAAAAACATGCCTAGAGAAAAAAAATGGGAAAAAAATATAAAGAAAAAGATATATACATTTACAAAAAAATTAACATGGGAACTATTTACACCTTTCAATATTTAGGAAGAACACCTCACGGCCCTCTATCAAATCAAATATATTCTATATAGGCCCTCAAGCTAGGTAAATATGAACAGTTCTTTACCTCAGATGCGCCCGGACGGTGTGGAGAGCCAGAGACAGCAGGGTGAATGAACCAGCCCTAAATGCAACCAGCTCAAAGGGATGGACACAGCGTTGGGGATGACATGTTGACTTCGCAGGCCCAGCCGAGGTCACCCTGCTGTAGGCAGAATGGTTCCAGCCTGCAAGGAGGAGGGTGTGCTGAACACCGCCCACGTGAGGCTCCAGTTTTTTATAAACCCCGGCGCTCCCGCTGGACATCAAGGCGACCCCGGCCTATGCTGTTAGGTCCCTCCTGGGCCGCTCCCAACGTCATGGGGTCGGCTCAGTACCTGGTGACTAGGAGGATTACCCCGGCAATGCATGGAGGATTGCCTGCTTAGAAGCAATCACGACCGTTGTTCCGTCATATGTCAAAGAGTACAGTCGCGACCAATATGCCCCCCACTTATTCCACTACACTCCCCACCTCACCTTGCGGCTTCTCCACCTATTTACTCCCAGCGCAGCACAAATGATAATTATATCATCTATCCAGTGGGTAAGTTCCTTCAGAATCTTGTGCCACCGGTGTCAGCACCTCTGAACTTGTAGCCAGGAGAACACTGTTGTTACTGGCACTATCTCATAACTCCTCGTACCTCTCCTGGACTGTAAGGAACCCAGGACTTAGTTAAATTACCGGTAGCTTTGCAACCCTAGTACAGATGTAAGATGAAGCATGAGTGGGTGAAGGGACACCATCTTGTGTAGTCTATGCAGATGACAAAGTCACATTGTTACTTATAAAAGTTAAAGACCAAGTTTGAGAATGACAAAAATGACCAAGTTTGTCTCTTATGACGAACATAACCTGGAGGCCACAGCTACGGTAAGTTATAATGTCTCGGAGATAGATACCTTGCATATGCTCTTCTCAGAAACGACTAAAACACATGACAGCAGAAGTGTAAAAGCCATCATCCCWGACAGTCAGATTTATTCAGATGCCAAATACTGTGCGGTCATCGATCCTGCTGTAAAGGCAATTACGATGTGCTCCATGTCAAAGAGATACAGTCGAGCCGCCTTCCACTACACTCCCCCCTCACCTCTTCTCCACCTGATTTTACTCCCAGCGCAGCACATTGATAATTATATATGCTTATCCAGGTGGGAGTTCACTGTCAGATATTTGTGGGTGTCAGCACCTTGRACTTGTAGCCAGGGAGACAATGTTGTKACTKGACTATCATTAATGTTCCTCTGTTCCTCTTGTGATGTAGAGGTTAACCCAGGCCCTGCAGCCCCAAGCACCACTCCCATTCCCCAGGCGCTCTCATTTGTTGACTTCTGTAACCTTAAAAGCCTTGGTTTCATGCATGTTAACATTAGAAGCCTCCTCCCTAAGTTTGTTTTATTCACTGCTTTAGCACACTCTGGCAACCCTGATGTCCTATCCGTGTCTGAATCCTGGCTTAGGAAGGCCACCAAAAATCCAGAAATGTCCATCCCCAACTACAACGGGGCGGATTTGCAATCTACTGCAGAGACAGCCTGCAGAGTTCTGTCATACTATCCAGGTCTGTGCCCAAACAATTTGAGCTTCTACTTTTAAAAATCCATCTTTCCAGAAACAAGTCTCTCACTGTTGCCGCTTCTTATAGACCCCCCTCAGCCCCCAGCTGTGCCCTGGACACCATGTGTGAATTGATTGCCCCCCATCTATCTTCAGAGTTCGTACTGTTAGGTGACCTAAACTGGGATATGCTTAACACACCGGCTGTCCTACAATCTAAACTAAATGCCCTCAANAGAGAGAGCTCAACATTACATTTAAACTACTCAATCAGTGTGAGGAGTGAAGTCTCTGATGGGCATTGACTAGAGCAGTGAAGTCAGGTATAGTTTCTGACGTCAATATGCACAGGATTGCTGAGAGGTGAGTCAGTAAGAGATGATCTGTGCCTTGACTTGTTATATTTCCTCACTGACAATGTCTGTTCACATGCATAGACTGACCCAAACAGTACAAACATCTTCTGAGCATGACTCCTAATCTTCGGAAAGTTTTGTTAATCGAGAGATCCATAGAACCTCATCAGTGACATTGTTTTGAATAGTTCTCCAATCACTGCATCAGACTGAAGATCGATAAGCTCAAGTTGCAGGTCAGTGGGAATGTTATCCACATTGAAGGCGAAAGGACAGCATGTCATTTTCCAACACTTTGAAATCTTCAAAACGATGAGAAAACTCACAGTTCAAAGCACGCAGCAGTGATGTATACTTCTCTCGCTGGTCATCTGATAGAGAACAGACTAGTAGTGTCAGAAGGTGGGTGAGATTGTTGGCTTCTACTTGGCGGGTCAGCGGGAGTAATTTTCCCTTGAAGACTTTGACAAGGCTGTACATCTGATGTGCAAAAAGGCCAAAAAACACCCTACATTCATTGTCTACTTTCCTTTTTCTTTGAAATCTTTGAAAAACCCATTTTTGCGCAATTTCTAGCTAGCTACTATTTGTAACTGTGACGTGTGTGTCAGCCTGTCAGTCACTGTTTGTCCTCGTGCAGTTGTTATTTATATGTGCCTTCAAAATAAATGTCCCACTAGCGGTGGGAGTTAAATCATTACACAAAGGTGAGTATTCATTGGGCTTTTTATTCGAATAACAAATACGTTTTTCAAAACTTTACGATCGCAAATTCTTTATGTGATCTGAGCATGATTCCGCGGGCCATATTGAATCAGGTCGCGGGCCGCATATGGCCCCCAGGCCGGCCTTTGCCAGCAGTCATAAAAGTAGGCCATATTTACTTTGAAGAACTGCTAAAATAGTGATTTTGTCAGACAGCATAGGGAGCAGCTCTAGAGATGAGATGGCGCCGACAGAGATGGTCGCCTCGCTTCAAGTCCTTAGGAAACTATGCAGTTATTTATTTTTTATATATTATTTCTTACATTGTCAGACCAGAAAATCTCAAGTGTTATTACATACAGCCGAGAAGTACTATTGGATATAAAAGCGATGTCAACTTACCAACATTATAACCAGGAATACGTTTTTTCCAAAGCGGATCCTTTGTTCGGACATACACCCTGGACATTGGATCTTATCCCAGAGGCCAACCCAAAACAACGCAGTCACCGCAGGAGAGGCAGACAGAGCGTCCTACTGGTCAGACTCAGAAGGCGAGCACACCATCCACTGCTTCCGAGCATATTACTCGCCAATGTCCAATCTCTAGATAACAAAGTGGACGAAATTAGTGCACGAGTTACCTTCCAGAGAGACATCAGAGATTGTAACATTCTCTGTTTCACAGAAACATGGCTCACTCTGGATATGTTGTCAGAGTCGGTACAGCCACCCGGTTTCTTCATGCATCGCACCGACAGAAACAAACATATCTCTCTGGTAAGAAGAAGGGCAGGCGTGTATACCTTATGATTAACGACTTATGGTGTAATCACAACAACATACAGGAACTCGAGTCATTTTGTTCACCTGACCTAGAATTCTTTACAATCAAATGCCAACCACATTATCTTCCAAGAGATTTCTCTTCGATTATGGTCACAGCCGTGTATATCCCCCCCAAGCAGATACCTCGTCGGCCCTGAAAGAACTTCCTGGACTCTATGTAAACTGGAAACCATACATCATGAGGCTGCATTTATTGTAGCTGGGGATTTTAACAAAGCTAACCTGAGAACAAGACTTCCTAAATTCCATCAGCATATCGAATGTGCGGCACGAGCTGGAAGCATTCTGGATCATTACTACTCTAACTTCCGCGATGCATACAAAGCCCTCCCCCGCCCTGCCTTCGGCAAATCTGACCATGACTCTATTTTGTTGCTCCCAGCCTATAGACAGAAACTAAAACAGGAAGCGCCCGTGCTCAGGTCTATCCAATGCTGGACTGACCAATCGGATTCCACGCTTCAAGATTGCTTCAATCACATGGACTGGGATATGTTCCGGATAGCCTCAGACAATAACATTGATGTATGCGATGACTCGGTGAGCAAGTTTATTAGCAAGTGCATCAGAGATGTCGTACCCACTGTGACTATTAAAACCTTCCCTAACCAGAAACCGTGGATTGATGGCAGCATTCGCGCAAAACTGAAAGGGCAAACCACCGCTTTTTATCATGGCAAGGCGACTGGAAACATGACCGAATACAAACAGTGCAGCTATTCCCTCCGCAAGGCAATCAAACAAGCAAAGCATCAGTTTAGAGACAAAGTAGAGTCGCAATTCATCAGCTCAAACACGAATCGTATGTGGCAGGGTCTACGGTCAATCACGGATTACAAAACTAAAACCAGCCCTGTCGCGGACATCGAAGTCTTGCTCCCAGACAAATTAAACAACTTCTTTGCTCGCTTTGAGGACAATACAGTGCCACTGACACGGCCCACTACCAAAGCCTGTGGGCTCTCCTTCTCCGTGGCCAACGTGAGTAAAACGTTTAAACGTGTTAACCCTCACAAGGCTGCCGGCCCAGACGGCATCCCTAGTCGTGTCCTCAGAGCTTGCGCAGACCAGCTGGCTGGTGTGTTTATGGACATATTCAATCAATCCCTATCCCAGTCTGCTGTCCCCACATGCTTCAAGATGGCCACCATTGTTCCTGTTACCAAGAAAGCTAAGGTAACTGAACTAAATCACTATCACCCTGTTGCACTCACTTCTGTCATCATGAAGTGCTTTGAAATAGTAATCAAGGATCATATAACCTCTCTGGGGTAGGTGGGACGCAATCGTCCCACCTGGCCAATAGCCAGGGAAAATACAGAGCGCCATATTCAAATAAAATGATATAAAAATCAAACTTTCATTAAATCACACATGTAAGATACCAAATTAAAGCTACACTCGTTGTGAATCCAGCCAACATGTCAGATTTCAAAAAGGCTTTTCGGCGAAAGCATAAGATGCTATTATCTGATGATAGCACAACAGTAAACAAAGAGAGTAGCATATTTCAACACTGCAGGCACGACACAAAACGCAGAAATAAATATATAATTCATGCCTTACCTTTGACGAAATTCTTTTGTTGGCACTCCAATATGTCCCATAAGCATCAGAAATGGTCCTTTTGTTCGATTAATTCCGTCGATATATATCCAAAATGTCAATTTATTTGGCACCTTTCATCCAGAAAAACACAGCTTCTAACTTGCGAAACTTCACTACAAAATATATCAAAAGTTACATGTAAACTTTACCAAAACATTTCAAACTACTTTTGTAATACAACGTTAGGTATTTTTAAACGTTAATATTCGATCAATTTGAAGACGGGATGATCTGTGTTCAATACAAAAAGAAAACAAACTGACGCAACTTTTTTGGTAATGTGCCTCTCTCAAACAATTTACTTCAAGTGACCATCCTTTACGATGGCCGTACTTCTTCATTACACAAAGGAATAACCTCAACCAATTTCCAAAGACTGGTGACATCCAGTGGAAGCGGTAGGAACTGCAAACAAGTCCCTTAGAAATCTGGTGTCCCAATGAAATCTAATTGAAAAGACAGTGACCGCAAAAAAAGTTCTGAATGGTTTGTCCTCGGGGTTTTGCCTGCTACATAAGTTCTGTTATGCTCACAGACATGATTCAAACAGTTTTAGAAACTTCAGAGTGTTTTCTATCCAAATCTAATAATATGCATATATTATATTCTGGGGATGAGTAGAAGGAAGTTGAACTTGGGCACGCTGTTTATCCAAAAGTGAAAATGCTGCCCCCTACCCCGAAGAAGATAACCTCCACCCTACATGATACCCTAGACCCACTCCAATTTGCTTACTGCCCCAATAGGTCCACTGATGATGCAATCGCCATCACATTGTACACTGCCCTATCCCATCTGGACAAGAGGAATACCTATGTAAGAATGCTGTTAATTGACTACAGCTCAGCATTTAACACCATAGTACCCTCCAAACTCGTCATTAAGCTCGAGACCCTGGTTCTCGACCCCGCCCTGTGCAACTGTGTCCTGGACTTTCTGACGGGCCGCCCCAGGTGGTGAAGGTAGGAAACAACATCTCCAC
>NC_036866.1:32930502-32950890 GCF_002910315.2 Salvelinus sp. IW2-2015
CTCAGCCTCTTCTCTGGTCTCTAGGGTCCACACAAAACCAAGGCCTTGTGTTTGTAAGCTTCGTATGACTACAGTACTTACAAAGATAATTAATATGAGACAGAAACTCCTTCCTTTATTTACAATCACACAAAACTATCTTGGACATCATTCAAATGATCACAGTCAATAAATAACTGTATTATAGACAGTGTATATTAAATTCATAAGCGAGCTGGTAATAAATTTCAGCCCCTCTTGGCTGCAGTAACAGAGTGAACGACCCAGGGCAGGAATATTAGGAAGCTGGAATTCTGATTTACTGTCGGCTGCTTCATTTGCAAATATCTCTACTTACGTTACTAACACCACACACAACACAGTTGAAATTTTGCCATTGGCACCAGTCATTAAGGTAACAGACTGTATAAAATACTATTTACAATCTTCCAATTACTTTAAGAATTTGCTTTAGGCCTTGCCTTGGAGAGTCCAGATAGTGGGTTATGCAGTTTATATGCAGTTTTATTTTGTTCCATTTTATCTAGGCTATGCCCGACTAAAAGTTATTAGGAAATTATTCCACGGACTCAGATATGCTACCAAGCTGGAGGAGTTGAGATATGCGTCATTGACTTCATCTACGGTGCTCATCCTCTGTGTTCTCCTGTCTTCCTCTGTTTCCTTCACCTGGTTACCTGCCTTTGGTGACCCATAACCGCTGCAGCTTGGGAAGCTGGGAGGAGATGCTATGGGCGGAAGAGTGAGTTGTTGATTCGCCGTTACCTCCACTCCCCCGATCCCTGGCTGCTGGTGGGGTAGCACCAAAGAATGGCTTGGTCACAGTCCTCATCACACACACACACACAACACAACAGGAACAGTATGGGCAGGAGAGTTGCTCTAATGGCACCAAGGGCAAATAGAGAGCAGCAGGAGATGTGACCTTACACGCCACGCATTACACGCAATCATCAGCTAAGGATATGAAGTGGGAACCCTAGTTCCCAATGCAAAATGCAAATACTCAACAATCCTTCTCCTAGATTGGTTTTCCATGCTATTGTTAACCAGTAATACAAGAAGAAATACTGAATGGGACTTACTTTATAAAAATCATTATAATTACAGTTACTATAATCAATGATGTATCAGTTCTACAGAACTACCACATGAGTATCACTTTTTATCAAGAAGAGAGAAATTACGTTAGAGCATATTACATATATCATAAATGCCAGCTTGCACATACAACTTCAAGGATCGTGTTCCACTGCGTGTTTAGCTTTTCAAACATGTCTGCTTTTTAACTTTAAGACGTGATTGTGAAAAGGTCTTGTCCTCTTTGGGCTTGTTACAACCCTGCCACCCACCAATTAAATGTGATGGTGACAGGAACAGCCATAAATATGCATTGCGTTCAGACTGAGTAGGTCTGACAACACGCGTCACGCTGGCACACATCTTTCTTAATGTTTCTAAGTAAAACAACTCATCGCACTGGAATATTTTTTTCAGCTTTTCTGCAGTATGTACTCTTGCTAACCTATTCCACACTCTCACCTCTCGGCGTGCCACACACACAACACCACTAACTCTCTCCCACACACAAAATCACACAAGTAGTAGGGGAATTTGGGAAATTAAGACAAGCCCGCTCAAATGATTTGAAATATAAATTAAAATCTAATAAAAATGTATTTTGTCACCTGCTTATTAAAAAAAACAAGTGTAGACTAACAATGAAATGATTACTTACGGCCCCTTCCCAACATTGCAGAAAGAAAAAAAATGTCAAAAATATATAACACGAGGAATTAAATACACAATTGAGTAACGATAACTTATACAACAGGTACCAGTACCGACGTCGACGGGTCAAGTACAAGTAATGACGGTAGATACAGTGACTTCAAAATATTCACACCCCTTGACTTGTTCCTGATTTGTTATGTTTAATTAAGCCTGAATTAAAAAATGGATGTAAAATGTAGATATTGTGTTGATGGACTACAACACAATAACCCATTTAATGTCAAAAGAATTATGTTTTTTGATATTTTTACAAAATGAATAAAATATGTAAAGCTGAACGTGTCTTGAGTCAATAAATATTCAAACCCCCTTTTCATGGCAAGCCTTAAATAAGTTCAGAGTAAATATTGCTTAAACAGTTCACATAATTAAGTATGCATGGACTCACTATGTGTGCAAAGATAGTGTTTAACATATTTGTTGATTGACTATCTCATTCTTTGTACCACAACATACATTATCTGTAAGGTCCCTCAGTTGAGCAGTGAGTTTCACAACACAGATTCAACAACAAAAACCAGGAGGTTTTCCATTGCCAATGCCTCGCTAAGAGGTATTGCTAGTGGTAAAAAAAACGAACACATTGAATATCCCTTTGACATGGTGAATTATAAAATTACCACTTTGGATGGCTGTATCAAACACCCGTCACTTACAAAGAGACATGTGTCTTTCCGAACTCAGTTGCCGGATAGTGTCATGACTCTCCTGTGAGGATACAAGGATCAGGTTACAGTGATCAGCGTTCAGTTAGAGCCCTCTCACCCGCAGAGGGGGAGGATGATGTTGGGGATTTATGACACCTCACGTCGATCGTAATGCAGCAGACCGACTCCTTTCTGGTCTCTAGTTTAGGTGATAGAATGTCTTTGTGTTACAGAAGGGTTTCCTTCACAAACTTCAACCCCAAACAATGGACACTGGGACAAGTATATTTCAACATCCGAATGTTGGGAATGATGAGAGATGGAATATGAAAATGAATGTCTATTTGTGATGTCATTAAAAGTAGTATGAAAGACATTATAAGAAAACATTAAACGTTCACGTTAAACCGTAACGTCACAACAACAGAGAAGGAAAACTGCTCATGATTTCACCATCAGGCCAATGTGACTTATAACAGTTTGAAGTTTATCTGCTGATTGGAGAAAACTGAGGATGGATCAACAACATTACCATACTAACCTAAATGACCGAGTGAAAAGATGTGTCCTGTATAGAATAACAAATATTCCAAAAACATGGTTCTGTTTGCAAAAAATCTCTAAAGTAAAATTGCAAAAAAAGTGGCAATAAATTATTTTATGTACTGAAATACAAAGCGTTATTTGTGGGTCAAATCCAAACATGACACATCACTGAGTACCTGTAAAAACTATTGGTCACTTAAATCCAGAGAATTACGGACCATGTAAACAACTGTTGGTCACTAAATCCGTCTAGAAGGACCACATAAATACGGTTGGCTGTTATGCTCTCGCCCGTCTGAGCGGTCGGCTGTGAATGCCCTCACCCGCTATGACTTATACTGAATGGCTGGTTCCACTATAGTGTGTCCGGTCAGAACATACTCTTGATAGTCACAAACAACCACACACACACACACACACACACACACACACACACACCACACACACACACAACACACACACACACACACCACCACACCACAGTTTCCATTTGAGAATGTTTATATGATTTGTCATCCAAATTACTTTGAATCTTATTTTATGTTCTATAAGACAAAGATATGCACACGTAACATTTTTAGATTAATGGTATAGCTAACAATATACATATACAGTGCATTCAGGAAACTATTCAGACCCTTGGTATTTATCTACATTTAGTTACGTTGCAGGCTTATTTCTAAAATTGAGAAGAAAAAAAATACACAACACCCCATAAGACAAAGCAAAACAGATTTTTTTCAAATTTATAGCAAATTTTAAAAAAAATAAAACAGATACCTTACTACATAAGAATTCAGACCCTTTGCTATGAGACTCGAACTAAGCTCAGGTATCCTGTTTCCATTGATCATCCTGAGATGTTTCTAACTTGATTTGAATCCACCTGTGGTAAATTCAATTGATTGGACATGATTTTGAAAGCACACCTGTCAATATAGGTCCCACAGTTGACAGTGCAGTTCAGAGCAAAAACCAAGCCATGAGTCGAAGTATCGTCCCTAGAGCTCCGAGACAGGATGTGCCGAGGCACAGATCTTGGAAGGATACCAAACATTTCTAAGATTGAAGTCCCCAAGAAACACAGTGGCCTCCACATTCTTAAATGGAAGAAGTTGAACCACCAAGACTTTCCTAGAGCTGGCCGCCCGGCCAAACTGAGCAATCGGGGGAGAGGGCCTTGGTGGTAGAATGGCCAGACGGAAGCACTCCCTCATTAAAAGGCACATCACAGTAGGTCCTCCTCCACCTCCCCTGGAGGACACGGACCCCACCTTCTGAGAATTAAAGGAGACAAGAAATAAACAGGATGAGGATATCCCAAAACTTAAGTGTCTTCTTCTGCTTCTAGCTGTCCTTCCTCATCACTTGAAAGGGAAGGAGAAGACACACACAGGATTACAACCATCTCTTGATGAGTGGTAGCTGAATGGATTCAGACGGTGAGACTGAAACGACCATTATTTCTCTCAGAGAGGCGGTCGTTTTAAGAGATTCTCCTTAAAAAAGTTAGTTAAATTGTAGTTTATTTGTGCTTTAGCCTGTCTCCTGAAGAGCTAAGCCATTATTATGTCTGAAGAATTAGAGTAAGTACAGCATTTAGTGCTGTGCGATTAACAGAAATGTTCTTTATTTTTTCCTGATGGTTTTAAATCGCCTGTTACCATTTTCACAAGTATTGGTACATTTTACAACTCTTAGGACAAAACTCCAAACTGGTCACATTGTAATGCAGCCAGTCCTTCATTCAAAACCTGTCATTGTGTCTTATTTAGATTGTAAACATCTCTCACACACAAACCATTGATTCAAAATAAGTTTGTGAAATGTAATGAGAAACATTGGTTAATTCCAAACATAATGATGTTTTATAATGTAGTCATTTTAACTACCAGTTAATCAATAGCAAACAATGCAAGATCAGTGTTTTCAATCACTCTTTAGTAGTGCTGAAAGTAATTATTCTACCGTACATTACAGTTTCACATTAGGCAATACACTTTACATACCCAACAAAATTGACAGAAAATCTATAATTTTCGATATTATCTATCCAATGTGTAATCCAAGGTGTGATCAATTGAAGACATCCCTAAATCTCATGCAAAAAAAAAAAAAAACGTTTTTCAGATCATGATTGCAACATGATGTACTATCTGTAATCAAATGTAATAAATTAGATTAAACAAATTAAATTAATTAAAATAATACAATGTTTAGCACGCACTAATTTGCATCAAGCCGTCTTAGCATTTGGACATAAATTTTCTCATTCACATCACAGTTGAATTCCTCATTTTCATGCATCGCAGGAAAAACCTTTTGGCATGGCGAATTCAAGCTTGACAAGGTCTGCATTGATTGTCGCATCCTCATCCATGGCCAGAAGGAGGTTGGCACGCTTCATGGGGATGGCGATCGTACACCTTCCACCTCCATACTAAAACAAAACATTCCTCAATAGGGTTGAGGAAAGGAGAGTATGGGGCAAGTATAGGGTAACAATCAGGGATGGGTCCAAACAGCCTGAAGCACCTCTGCATGGTGGAACTGACATTGTCCCACACAATGACATTAGGTGACCCCTTCACCTTGACAGGCCTGGTCAATTTTATTGAGAAACAATAAGGTCTGCGCGTGTAGGATCCAAGTAATGACCTACAGCCTACCACACCATGTTCAGAGATAGCTGTACATGGAGATGTTTCCCCACGTTGTCCAGGCACTTGGACAGTGCCATGAGGTTCCGCCCAGGCGCGAGTTTTGGCCAGGTTGAAGCCCACTTCATCAACAAAGATCTACTGGTCATGGTTCACAGCAGATCAAGCACCATCAGCCTCTAAAAATATATTTTGGTATTATTTTTACAGTTTAGTTCCAATATATATGTTGAAGTAGCATGTGCATTAAGTGTAACAGTAATACATATATTAGTGCCTACCTGAACATACTCAGCCGCAGTTGTTTCAAACCGGTCGTTGTTTCTCACAAGGTTAAATGTGTTCATAGATACGTGTTTGCCTCTTCAAAAGGCGGGCATGTTTGCGAGGCTGATGGATGCCACATGTGGAAAATGTCTCATCTCCTCAAATGCCTGCTTTATTCGGGACAGCCGTATGTCATTCCTGGCCCTCACCATTTCCACCGCTGTCTTACTCCTGCTGCACACAGCCACAAGCCACCCAATGGGGTCTTCTGTCAATTCTGAGGGTAGAACAGAGTATACTGTCAATAGATATACTGTAAGAATACTGTAACATGCATACAATATGGCATTTACTGTAAAGCATAGTGCATATCCGCAAGTTACCAGTTTTCTTGTGAAATGTTCTCATGATCGAATTTTGCAGTTGATCTTTCAGATTGGGTAAAACTAATCTGGCAGTCTTCATAGACAACAGTTCCCTGCCATGTAACGGTATTCGTCGTCAGAAGATGAGGAATCATCGGACCAAAGCCGCAGCGTGGTAAGTTTCATGCTTGTTTTATTCAACTGAACACTAAACAAAAAAAACAATAAATATCGAAACAGTCCTAAGGTGAAAACACTAAACAGAAAAATAACTACCCACAAAAAACATGTGAAAAACTACTAAGTATGGTTCTCAATCAAGACAACGATAGACAGCTGCCTCTGATTGAGAACCACAACCCGGCCAAACACAAAGAAATACAAAACATAGAAAATGAACATAGAATGCCCACCCAAATCACACCCTGACCAAACCAAAATAGAGACATAAAAAACTCTCTACGGTCAGCGCATGACATGCCGTCTGCCTCCCTCTTGATGCCCACCTCTTTGACGGGGCCCATCCCATCACTCTGCATCCCCTTTTCCACGAGCTCTGTGAATTTTTCTCTCGCTTGCTGTCTATCCTGCTCCATGTTGAAAGAAATTGCAAGTGTTCACACACAACATTTTTTATGGTGACCAATTCTGGTTACCACTATGTGAAATCAATTCGCAATAACGAGTAGCTCATTATGAATGGTTATCATGTAATTTAGATGTTACACTTTACAAAGACAGTTGTTAGTTCTGTAGGAAGTAGGCGTGACAGTACCCCCGACATGCAGCTCCAGCGCAGGATGACACCGGCAAGGAGGACAGCCCCGAGGGCGAGGAACGGGCCTGTCCGGACAGCGGAGATGAAATCTCGGACGATGTTGTGGTCCAGGATGTTGGCCACTGGACACAACAGCACTCCTCCATACTGTAACCCTCCAGTCCACCAGGTACTGAGCCGACCCCCGACGTTGGAGCCCAGGAGGACCTAACAGCATAGGCGGGGGTTCCCCTTGATGTCCAGGGGAGGCGACGGGTTAACTGGAGCCTCACTGTCGGTGTTCCACACCTCCTCTGCAAGCTGGAACCACTCTCCACAGCAGGGGCCTCGGTCTGGCTCGAAGTCAACATGTCCATTCCCAACGTGTGGTCCATCCCCTTTGAAGCTGGGTTCATTTAGCTGGTTCATTTCACCCCTGCTGTCTCTGGCTCCACACCTCCCGGCCATCTAGAGGTAAACTGTTCATATTTACTCTTGAGGGCTATATAAATATATTTGATTTGATAGAGGACTGAGGGTCTTCCAAATATTGAAAGGTGTAAATAGTTACCCATGTTATTTTGTAAATGTATATATATTTTTTCTTTATATTTTTTTTCCCATTTTTTCTCTCATTTTTTGTGGGGGTGTGTTAGAATACCATTTTGGTATTTTGTATTAGTTATTTGTTTCAAAATGTATACCTTCACCAATTTGGCCACCTGGGTACATTTGGGCTACTTGTGTGGGACACTGGGTGACTTCATGATAAATGCATGTAGCACACTCATTTTGGAAGTTTCATTCTGAAACTTTGCACAAGTACTGTTCCTCATGTTTTCAGAAATTGTACCTTATATTCTGAATTGTTTCCCCAGTATTCATATCTAATGTTTTTTTTAATCTTGTTCATTTTAAAGATGATGATACAACAACTAAAAGAAAAAACGTATGGTTTTTTTCATTGTATTATCTAAACCAGATCTATTGTGTTATATATACACAAACTTCAGAGTGTTTTCTTTCAAATGGTACCAAGAATATGCATATCCTTGCTCCTGGGCTGAGCTAGAGGCGTTAGATTTGGGTATGTCTTCAGGCGGAAATTGAAAGAAGAGGGGGGTAGCTGTAAGATTAATAATGTTTACATGTCTTACATTACTCATCTCATAATGTTTTCTAAACCATCTACTGCTTCTTGCCTATGGCCGCAGGCAATCGCTCATCCCATATATTTATATGTACATATTCTTATTTATCCCTTTACATTTGTGTGTATAAGGTAGTTGTTGTGAATTTGTTAGATTACTTGTTAGATATTACATGCATTGTCAGAACTAGAAGCACAAGCATACATACAACTAAATATCTTATTATAAATAAAGTAATGTAAATAAATTATGGTTAAAAATGATGACTGCCATAATTGTTTTCTTTATCTGTCATCACAATTTTATTTCCCCCTTCTCTCTGTTCTCTACACTCTTAAAAAAAGGGTTCCCAAAAGGGTTTTCCGGCTGCCCCAATAGTGAGCCTTTGAGAAACCCTTAAGGTTCCTCAAAGAACCCTTTTGGGTTCCATGTAGAACCCTCTGTGGAAGTGTTTACATGGAACTAAAGGGTTCTACCTGGAACCAAAAATAGTTTCTTCAAGGGTTATGCTATGGTGACAGCCGAATAAGCCTTTTAGGTCGAGATAGCATAGTTTTCTCTAAGACTATATGGTGGCCAGTAGTTAGTTAGTGGTTAGAAGTGAGGAACCAGTAAACAAAAAGGTCAACTTGTACAATATCCCCAGGCTGTCAAGGCCAAAATCTGCTGATGTTGCCCTTGAGCAAGTCACTTAACTGTAATTGCTCCCCCCTCATGTTTATTATTTATCTTAGAACAGGACCCTTTGAGAGACAAACATATGAGCCAGCCTTTCAAATACAGAGCCACACTATGAACTGTGTCAAACCCATGTTTCCTCTGACAGTATTCTTCGAATACAGATAGTGCAGCACGCAGCAGGAGGCATCAACCAGCAGCATGGAGAAAGGGTCACAGACCAAAAAGGTGAGGATGTTGGATGGCAGGCATATGAAAGACATCTTAGGGTGGAAGACCTTTATTTTGTTATATATATTATATATAGAGAGAGAGAGAGAGAGAGAGAGAGAGAGAAGAGAGTGAGAGAGAGAGAGAGAGAGAGGAGAGAGAGACGGAGAGAGAGAGAGAGAGAGACCACTGACAAAGACATCAGGGCAATGGAGAGCCATCAGACTGAAAAGGACAGACCTAGACTAGACAGCTGTCAAAGAGAGGGTGGGTATACGATTATGTGTTCCCTGTGCGTTCATAAAAGGGAATTTTAATCAATTAGAGAAGAGCAGAGACAGATTAATATTGGCCACTCTCCTACTTGGCTTTGCTTGGCAGCCACAGTGGACAGTGTTGATCTTAATTAAACAGCTAATTACTCTCACTGTGAAAGTCACACTCTGGGATGGGAGGATGGAGGGGGAGGGAGACGAGAAGGAAAGTGGGGAGAATAAGGAGGAAAATGAGGAAGCCGAAATCTAGAGATTAGGGTTGCAAAGGCAGGGTATACCAGTAAAGTACCAGAACTTCTGTACCGTTTTGGGTACTTCAGATTATTCATTGTTGATGTAATTATCTTTGGCGCCATCTTGTGTGACCTTATTCACAATGTAAAATCATTCAATAATCAAAATCAAGATTATAAAAAAAATTCATGTAGAATGACAACAGCTGTAAAACATTGATCCTATCATATAACCATCACTTAGTGAATACAATTTGGGTATTTGATAGAGGGTTCAGCATGTAATAATCATATATATTGTTACACACTTATATTTATTGGGTCTAACTATGATTATCTGCTGTCTTTGTTCTCTTAATGTTTTGAATCCCAAACTGGTGACAGTTGTGAAAAAGTAAAGTCGTTGCATGAGTTAATTTAAATAATGCAGGGACACCTTTTTCATAATTAGGCTATATCTCTTGAACCATATGGTCTATCCATTAGGAAAACTCAGGACAATATGGAAATAGATTTTAAAAAACATATATCAAAGGTTGAAATTACCAAAAGATAACATAGATTGCCATAATGACCTGTTGAATTACCAAATGTTCAGGCGATTAAATATGTCCACGATCGTCAAAGGGACTGAGAGAGGACCAAGGCGCAGCGCGTGGAACAGTAGCATACTTTCTTATTTATTGTTCACAGAAGGATAAAAATACAGAAATCAACCAAACTAAAACAGCATTGACCGTGAACGCTAATACAAAATAAGATGCTGACACAAAACGACTTCAGACAGATAGACAATTGCACCTCACAAAACACTAAGCCATATGGTATTGCCTTAAATATGGCTCCCAATCATGAGCTGACAACCAATTAACCGCTGTCTCTAATTGAGACCCATTAGAACCATAGACTTCCTCAGATACTGTCAGCAACCATAGAGCACAACGTCGTGAGATACTCGAACTAAACTCACCGCAGAGACACATGTAATTCTAAGCTGAAACCCCCTTACCGAACACCTATTAGTTAGCAGTAAGAAACACACCATAATTGCCCCACTGGCCACACCCTGACCTAACTAAAATAATAAGAAACAAAGAATTACTAAGGCTCAGGCGCGTGAACACTTAGTTTAAATTACCGGTAGCTTTGCAAGCCTAGTACAGATGTAAGATGAAGCATGAGTGGGTGAAAGGGGGACACCATCTGGTGTGTAGTCTATGCAGATGACAAAGTCACATTGTTACTTATAAAAGTTTAAAGAACAAGTTTGAGAATGACAAAAAATGGACCAGTTTGTCTCTATGACGAACAAAACCTGGAGGCCACAGCTACTGTAAGTTATACATGTCTCGAGATAGATACCGTGCATATGCTCTTCTCAGAAACGACTAAAAACCATGACAGCAGAAGTGTAAAAGCCATCATCCCAGACAGTCAGATTTATTCAGATGCCAAATACTGGCGGTCATCGATCCTGCTGTAAAGGCAATTACGATGTGCTCCATGTCAAAAGAATACAGTCGAGCCGCCTTCCATACACTCCCCCCTCACCCGCTTTCTTCACTGATTTGTACTCCCAGCGCAGCACATTGATACATTAATATGCTTATCCAGGTGGAGTTCACTGTCATATTGTGGGTGTCAGCACCTTGAACTTGTAGCCAGGAGACAATGTGTTATGGACTATCATTAATGTTCCTCTGTTCCTCTTGTGATGTAGAGGTTAACCCAGGCCCTGCAGCCCCAAGCACCACTCCCATTCCCCAGGCGCTCTCATTTGTGACTTTCTGTAACCTTAAAAGCCTTGGTTTCATGCATAGTTAACATTAGAAGCCTCCTCCCTAAAGTTTGTTTTATTCATCTGCTTTACACACACTTCTGGCAACCTGATGTCCTATCCGTGTCTGAATCCAGGTTAGGAAGGGCCACCAAAAATCCAGAATGTCCATCCCCAACTACAACGGGGCGGATTGCAATCTACTGGCCAGAGACAGCCTGCAGATTCTGTCATACTATCCAGTCTGTGCCCCAAACAATTTGAGCTGTCTACTTTTAAAAAATCACATCTTTCTCCAGGAAACAAGTCCTCTCACTGTGCCGCTTCTTATAGACCCCCTCAGCCCCCAGGCTGGCCTGAGCAACCATGTTGTGAATTATTGCCCCCCATCTATCTTCAGAGTTCGTACGTTAGGTGACCTAAACTGGGATTATGCTTAACACACCGGCTGTCCTACAATCTAAACACCAATGCCCCTCAAACTCACACAAATTATTTCAAAGAACCTACCAGGTACAACCCTAAATCCGTAATCATGGGCACTCTCTTAGATATCATCCTGACCAACTTGCCCTATGAATACACCTCTGCTGTCTTCAAAGAGGATTTCAGCGATCACTGCCTCATTGCCTGTGTCCATAATGGGTTCGCGGTCAAAYGACTACCCCTCATCATCGTCAAACGCTCCCTAAAACACTTCAGCGAGCAGGCCTTTCTAATCAACCTGGCCCAGGTATCCCGGAAGGATGTTGACCTCATCCCTTCAATAGAGGATGCCTGGTTGCTCTTTAAAAGTGCTTTCCTTACCATCTTAAATAAGCATGCCCCATTCAAAAAATGTAGAACTAAGAACAGATAAAGCCCTTGGTTCACCACAGACTTGACTGCCCTTGACCAGCACAAAAACATCCTGTGGCATTCTGCATGASCATCGAATACCCATCGCGATATGCAACTTTTCAGGGAAGCCAGGAACCAATATACACAGTCAGTTATGAAAGCTAAGGCTAGCTTTATCAAACAGATTTTTGCATCCTGTAGCACTAATTCCAAAAAGTTTTGGGACACTGTAAAGTCCATGGAGAATAACAGCACCTTCTCCCAGCTGCCCATTGTGTATCTATTATTACTTTTATTATTATGTGTTTTACTTTTCTATTAATTTTCTATTTTCTTTCTCTCTGCATTGTTGGGAAGGGCCCTCAAGTAAGCATGTCAYTGTTAGTCCACACCTGTTGTTTACGAAGCATCCACCTCTCCATCCCTCTTCCTTTGCCTGCTGTCCCCTGATCTCTCCATCTCCCCAGAGAGATGACTGGGTCCGGAGGCCAGCCTCGTTTGTCCACTCCTAGTACTCCCTTTGAGGAGAAAACAGCTGTCTGCGTATCAACTTAATACACTACTGTAAGGTATCTGCCCTATATGATCTTAAGTCACAACCTGCGGACCTGTGAAATAAAGCTTGGGGTCAATTCAGTTTCCAATTGAATTGGAAAATTCCTCATTGACAACAATGGTAATTTACAATTAAAGGCAGGTGTGTGAAGACTGTGAGACTGACCCTGAGTCAGCAGGTGTTTGAAGGAGACTGACCTGGAGTCAGGTATGTGAAGGGGACTGATCTGGAGTCAGATATTTGAAGGAAGACAGGGAAAAGGTCAGAAAGAAATGGATAGAAATTAGCAGTGATGGAGAACAGAGAGGGATAGGGTCTGATTATATAGGAGAGAGAGCAGAGCTGCAGCAGTATCGAAGGCTCACTTGTCGCAAAGAGGATTATGAGTACAGCATCATGACGGCCATATTAGCCTGACCCAGGTGGAATTACCCTGAATTATCCCATTGCCGACTCTGTTCTGCTTAATCCCAATCACTACAGGGGGAGTGATTAGCATTACATTAAACAGTGATAAACATTGCAGTAATTATGATCGGCAGAACATCACCACTCTCACTGCACCCATTTGTCAAAACCGGAGTCCTGCAGGGGAGGACTCGTCAGGTAGTGAAACATTATAACGGGTCAGAAACAGGTGCTGGAGCACTTTCTAATTACTCTGTTCTAGATATCAATTATACACTGCAAATCGCTGCACAGCTCAGGGTCCATGGCTCACTGCTGRGCCTCCCATACACAGCACTGCACAGCACTGCACATACCCAGCAGTAGCATAAAGCATACCTTCAACAGAAATGTGTTGGTAAGGAACTGACTGACGAAGCAGGTGTGTTATTCAGTGCTGATTTGGATGCCTATAATCTTAACTCATGGGAAAAAAACAGTTCCACAGTGCCAATTTAGCTGTTAGAGGAATGCTTTATTTCCTGTTTCTGGGGCTGTAGCGTAAATAGATTCTCCTTTCCTCCACACCTCCCCACCCTCCTTGCCACTTCAAGCAACAGCTCAGAGAGAGACACAGGTGTTTCGCTGCTTGTTTGTTTTTAAGTTCTAACGTTCTTCCAGACAATCGTGGTTACAGCCTTTGTTTTGCAAACTACCTTCTCACAGCCCCTCCAAAAAACACAAAAACATGATCTAATCAGTGGCAGACGTGTGTGTGTGTGTGTGTGTGTGTGTGTGTGTGTGTGTGTGTGTGTGTGTGTGTGTGTGTGTGTGTGTGTGTGTGTGTGTGTGTGTGTGTGTGTGTGCTTCTCTCTTCTCCACTAGAAGTGGTTATGTTTAATAGAAAAGGTTGAGCAGAACTAGGAATAAAAGGAAATAAAGACAGTTTAATATGTGAGTCATGCATCAGGTGAAGTGTACTGTGAGAGGACATGTATCACAGTCCCACTGACTGCACATGGTACTGCACGCCTGACACTCAACTGTGTTGTGGGAAATGCCAAACTGTTCACAGAGGGGATAATGATGGATTGCTCTCCAGATCATAGTTTTGTAGGGCTCACTGACAAAATGGGATACATAMAATGACGCCCCTTAATGATCCGCAGCTGCAATGACAGACACACACACAAACACSCACACACACAGAGAGCAAGATAAAGAGCTAATGCCCACCTTCACTTAGATGTGAAAGAGGTTTGCCAAATAAAACCTGSCTGTATGTCTGTGACTCAGTGTAACAAAGCCAGCTTTTACAMTGCCACTGTGAGGAGTCCACAGCTGAGACCTGGGCTATCTCAGTAGAGGTATGTGWTTGAACAGAGAGGATGAGCTGAAGAGAGAGAATAGAAAGTTTGGTGTACTACAGTTGCAACGGTATAAAGGACTGGCATTCCTATTAACTCATATACAGATTGTCTTCAAGGCTACCTTTGTTTATTCAAGTTTATATCACCAGAACATTAAGAACACTGAAGCAAATGTACAACACTGAAGCAAATGTTTCTTTGCAGAGAAACAAACTGTACTGTAAACAACCTAGCTACGGTTCAAATTAACGTTCTGAAATCATTTAACATAATCATTGTTCTTCAACTGTTATTACATGAACTGTAATTGTACTACCAGCTCATTGTTATTGCAGTGTAAAGGGAGCCCACCAGTTCCTAATTTGAGCAGGCACCTCTCAGATTTAACTTAGTTCGTTGTCCGGATCCGGTACCTAATTGTTTCACTGTTGGCACCGTAAATATTATATCAAAAGCGATCAGCGTTAAATCAAGTTGCCTCCTCATTATTTCTCCTGCCTCCCAGAAAGACCATCACGTAAAAGCTTGGTGATCCTTCTGTGTAATCATCATATCCTGAATGTTTGTGGTGTCCCTAATGGAAAWAAACGAATGAATTCCACATGTGAACACGCGAACACGCGTGATCTTGTGTGATTACATGTGATTTTATATGAAGTTAATGTGATAACATGTGACAACATGTGAAGCAACATGTGATAACATGAAACTACACGTGACAACGTGAGCACATGTGAGAACACGATCTCATGTTGAATAAATGTGACATGGGGATGCAAAATTTCAACATTTGATACCAGAAACTACACGTGACATTTCACWTGTGAAATCATGTACGCATGCACACCTGCCTGTCAGCAGTGGTCACAGACAGTTAACCTCAAGATCTTAAACTTATCTGAGTCAATCAAGCACCACAAGCTCTGTCAACCACTGTCTGTCTACATAGCTTAAAGCTACACAAAGCCTATTGCCTAACTTATTACAACATTCAATAACATTGGACCCAAATATTCAAGTGCCTCGTGAAGCTCAGCCAGTAGCTAGCTACCTGAGCAGGTAAGCAACGCTGAAATTCTGATTTCGATGGGAGATTTGACACTGATTGTAGAAGCTAGCTATGAAGAAAGATCTATATACATTGATTGTCTGTATAACCTTTTTTTGCAAGATTTGATACTGATTGTAGTAGCTAAGATTATAGCTAGCTAACTCCAATGTCTGTAAACATTGTGCATTGTCTATATAACGTTAGCTTGCTACATACATATATAGACATTCGTTTCACATTGGAGTCATAGCCATGCTTAGCATCAGCTAGAAGACAGCTAGCATTTATTGCTGTCTAAATGATCAATGAGCAGGACATTTCAACGGGACCTAAAGGGATTGAATGTAGCGGAACACTTGCTGTGTTTATCGTAGCTAGCTAATGTTATAGCTCTGCACATCAGAGACACACAGATGACTAACATTAGCTAGCTAGCTACCTTCCAAGTAGAATAGCCAACCAAACATGGCCACAGCAGGCTACCACAGATGCTAATACAATCAAGGCTAACACTTGTATAAAATAAGTATGTTTATTGTTGACAAAATTATAACACAAGTAAAGAGTTAACAACAGAACGCTGGACATGAACCTTCATATGATGCAATAAAGGTAAGCCATATTGGTCAGGGAGTTAGTCAACCATGGTTTTCCAGTGCTGTGATAGGATATTGTGTCAAATTATGAATTTGAAGAATGTATCTGCACTGTAGTCTTTGTTAGCTAGCTAGCCAGCCAGCGTTAGAGGAATGATTCCTTACATCTTTCAAATTAACTGCCAATATGCCAACATTCCATTTAAACAATGCAGTCAATCCACAGCCATACACTGGCTGAAATCAGTTGATGATAGGTTGTAAATGTGTGGATATTGTATCATATAATAGCACTCACAGCTTTCCAAAKAAAAAAATCTGACATTAATATGGTCTGTTTACATGTATATTAGAGGCTATTTATACATACAATTGGTATAAAACCTGTATATATTATATTTATAATTATATGACAATATCTTAAGTTGACAATACATATTACACMATTTCTGATATATCACATGCCTTACTTTTATTTTCCTGCATAAGTAAAAGGATTATGCTTCTATTGCGATGCATTCCAATTAGACTGGTTTTGATTTCTCCCTGACCAATATGGAAGCCATTTTCACCCCATTCTGGAACTTTGAGGGTTTAAGACATAGCCCCTCTAGCAATTTAATAGAATCTCTATTTATTTAACTTTTGTTTATACATCGTGGGTCACCATTGAGACCAGGGTCTCATTTGCAAAGGGAGCCCTGTGAACATGAACCTACAATAACAGTACAGAAAATAYAACAAGATTAATCAAAACAAACACAACTCTCACATATCACCTCCCTTAAACTCAATCTAAACTGTCCAATGGAGACAAACMAGTCTAATGTCAAGGTAGCCTGAASGCTAAAAAAACTKAAAGCATTTTTCCCCCAGGTCAGTGGAGACCCGCAGGACCTTCAGAACCAGCCACTCTGAAAATTCCTGGATCTCCAGTTAATGCATGAGCTGAGGTAGTGGGGGAGTCTCTGATGAACCACTTTATATACAAAAAGTAGCCAATGCTTGGCCTTTCCGGTAGACAGAGACTCCGAGCCAATGGAACTATACAAAACGCAGTGATGTGTACGAAAATTGTCCCCAGTATTAAAAGGCAGTGCTGAATGATACACTGAATCTAAAGGTTTTAAAGAAGAGGCTGCCATATGCATTTAGATTATATCACCATAATCAAGTACTGGGAGAAGCAAAGGACTGCAAGTCAGACTAGCCTTAGTCCAAGCTAACCATTTCTTTCCTGAAGTTTCTCTGATAGTTCATGCGTGAACCAGGGATTAACTCTATCTCTTAACCTTAGTTTTTTTAAGAGAATGCTTATCTGCAATAGTTTWWWAAAARWTWWTWWTAATTTCACCTTTATTTAACCAGGTAGGCAAGTTGAGAACAAGTTATCATTTACAATTGCGACCTGGCCAAGATAAAGCAAAGCAGTTCGACACATACAACAACACAGAGTTACACATGGAGAAAAACAAACATACTGTCAATAATACAGTAGAAAAATAAGTCTATATACAATGTGAGCAAATGAGGTGAGATAAGGGAGGTAAAGGCAAAAAAAGGCCATGGTGGCGAAGTAAATACAATATAGCAAGTAAAACACTGGAATGGTAGATTTGCAGTGGAAGAATGTGCAAAGTAGAAATAGAAATAATGGGGTGCAAAGGAGCAAAATAAATAAATACAGTAGGGGAAGAGGTAGTTGTTTGGGCTAAATTATAGATGGGTATGTACAGGGTACAGTAATCTGGTGAGCTGCTCTGACAGCTGGTGTTAAAGCTAGTGAGGGAGATAAGTGTTTCAGTTTCATAGATTTTTGTAGTTCGTTCCAGTGGCAGCAGAGAACTCGAAGGAGAGGCGGCCAAAGGAGGAATTGGCTTTGGGGGTGACCAGAGAGATATACCTGCTGGAGCGCGTGCTACAGGTGGGTGCTGCTAGGGTGACCAGCAAGCTGAGATAAGGGGGGATTTTACCTAGCAGGGTATTGTAGATGACCTGAGAGCCAGTGGGTTTGGCGACGAGTATGAAGCGAGGGCCAGCACGAGAGCGTACAGGTCGCAGTGGTGGTAGTATATGGGGCTTTGGCGACAAAACGGATGGCACTGTGATAGACTGCATCAATTTATTGAGTAGGGTGTTGAGGCTATTTTATAAATGACATCGCCGAAGTCGAGGATCGGTAGGATGGTCAGTTTTACGAGGGTATGTTTGGCAGCATGACCGAAGGATGCTTTGTTGCGAAATAGGAAGCAATTTCTAGATTTAACTATGGATTGGAGATGTTTGATGTGAGTCTGGAAGGAGAGTTTACAGTCTAACCAGACACCTAGGTATTTGTAGTTGTCCACTATTCTAAGTCAGAACCGTCCAGAGTTGTGATGCTGGACGGCGGGCAGGTGCAGGCAGCGATCGGTTGAAGAGCATGCATTTAGTTTTACTTGTATTTAAGAGCAATTGGAGGTCACAGAAGGAGAGTTGTATGGCATTGAAGCTCGTCTGGAGGTTGTTAACACAGTGTCCAAAGAGAGGGCAGAAGTGTACAGAATGTGTCGTTGTATAGAGGTGGATCAGAGACTCACAGCAGCAAGAGCGACATCATTGATGTATGCAGAGAAGAGAGTTGGCCAAAGAATTGAACCCTGTGGCACCCCATAGAGACTGCCAGAGGCCCGGACACAGGCCTCCGATTTGACACACTGAACTATAAGAGAAGTAGTTGGTGAACCAGGCGAGGCAATCATTTGAAAAACAAAGGCTATTGAGTCTGCCGATGAGGATGTGGTGATACACAAGGTGCACCTGTGTAATGATTATGCTGTTTAATCAGCTTCTTGATATGCCACACCTGTCAGGCGGGTGGATTTTCTTGGCAAATGATAAATGCTCACTAACAGGGATGTAAACACATATGTGTACAAAGATGAGAGAAATAAGCTATTTGTGTGTATGGAACATTTTTGGGGTCTTTTATTTCAGCTCATGAAACATGGGACCAACACTTTGCATGTTGCGTTTATATTTTTGTTCCGTGTAGTTGATTTTTCAGGGACAATTGGCTAAGAGGACATGTTGAGGCAGAGGGAGGGCAATAAATTCCCACTAGCGTAGGTTGGGCATTACTGCCAAGGCCCACATTTAGGACTAGACATTCAAATTGCTTAAGGGCAGAGGTAGTGTGAGAGAGAGAAACATTTAAGTTGTCCTATGACGTTACCAAAGACAGTACAGTATGAAGATAGAAATCCCTGATCAGACTTCTATGCGATGTYATGGTGACGTTGTCTAGGTAAGCTTATGCGCAGAAACACATCATCGGGTCTAACAGTTATCTCGCACCGAACTGCGCATGTGCAGGCCGGCAAATCAAAGGMACTCCTTTAATGATAAGTTATGGGKKTTTTTTACCCCTTTTTCKCCCCAATTTTGTKATATCCAATTGGTAATTACAGTCTTGTGACATCGCTGCAACTCCTGTACGGACTCGGAAGAGGCGAAGGTCGACCCTGCCAAGCCGCACTGCTTCTTGACACACCGTCCCCTTAACCCGGAAGGCAGCCGCACCAATATGTTGGAGGAAACACCGTACAACTGGCGACCAAAGTCAGCGTGCATGCACCCGGCCCGCCACAAGGAGTCGCTAGAGCGCGATGGGACAAGGACATCCCGGCCAAATCCCATAACCTGCCGAGTCATCATTATGACTCGGGAACCATGCAGTTTACCAGGCTACAGACAAAATCAGTAGAGTTGAAAATGCGATGGAAACACATTGAACTTTAGATTTTTATTCAGTACATGAAAAATTGCACTACGTCATCAAGCACTGATTTTTATCTTCAACAAGTCCGTTTTTTGGAAACACCACCGCTAGGAAAATGCGCATATTTTCTTTATGCAGATTTTAGAATGTTTGCATGAAAATCTGTCTGCAATTGGATGAAAACCTAGCTAACGAGACAAAAATAATTTCTTAGTTCTACATTCTCTAAATCTAAACGATTTTTAAATCCAAGCCAATGTCATAAGTAGTTGAACATGTTATTCCTCCAACCTTGTGAAAGTGACAAAGTAAACATTTCTGTCAAACATAACTTATCGCCTCTCGAGTGGCACAGCGGTCTAAGGCACTGCATCACAGTGCTTGAGGTGTCACTACAGACACGGGTTCAATCCCAGCTGTGTTGCAACCGGGAGACCCATGAGGCGGCGCACAATTGGCTCAGCGCGC
>NC_036866.1:32950915-32960231 GCF_002910315.2 Salvelinus sp. IW2-2015
GTGTAACACGGGTGTTTCCTCCAACATATTGGTGCGGCTGCCTTCCGGGTTAAGGGGACGTGTGTCAAGAAGCAGTGCGGCTTGGCAGGGTCGACCTTCGCCTCTTCCGAGTCCGTACAGGAGTTGCAGCATGTCACAAGACTGTAATTACCAATTGGATATAACAAAATTGGGGCGAAAAAGGGTAAAAAACCCCATAACTTATCATTAAAGGAGTTCCTTTGATTTGCCGGCCTGCACATGCGCAGTTCGGGCGAGATAACTGTTAGACCCGATGATGTGTTTCTGCGCATAAGCTTACCTAGACAACGTCACCATAACATCGCATAGAAGTCTGATCAGGATTTCTATCTTCATACTGTACTGTCTTTGGTAACGTCATAGGACAACTTAAATGTTTTCTCTCTCACCACTACCTCTGCCCTTAAGCAATTTGAATGTCTAGTCCTAAATGTGGGCCTTGGCAGTAATGCCCAACCTACGCTAGTGGGAATTTATTGCCCTCCCTCTGCCTCAACATGTCCTCTTAGCCAATTGTCTCTGAAAAATCAACTACACGGAACAAAAATATAAACGCAACATGCAAAGTGTTGGTCCCATGTTTCATGAGCTGAAATAAAAACCCCAAAAATGTTCCATACACACAATAGCTTATTTCTCTCATCTTTGTACACATGTGTTTACATCCCTGTTAGTGAGCATTTATCATTTGCCAAGAAAATCCACCCGACTGACAGTGTGGCATATCAAGAAGCTGATTAAACAGCATAATCATTACACAGGTGCACCTTGTGTATCACCACATCCTCATCGCAGACTCAATAGCCTTGGTTTTTCAAATGATTGCCTCGCCTGGTTCACCAACTACTTCTCTGATATAGTTCAGTGTGTCAAATCGGAGGGCCTGTTGTCCGGGCCTCTGGCCAGTCTCTATGGGGTGCCACAGGGTTCAATATCTTGGCCAACTCTCTTCTCTGCATACATCAATGATGTCGCTCTTGCTGCTGGTGAGTCTCTGATCCACCTCTATGCAGAGACACCATTCTTACACTTCTGGCCCTTCTTTGGACACTGTGTTAACAACCCTCCAGACGAGCTTCAATGCCATACAACTCTCCTTCTGTGACCTCCAATTGCTCTTAAATACAAGTAAAACTAAATGCATGCTCTTCAACCGATCGCTGCCTGCACACTGCCCGCCCGTCCAGCATCACAACTCTGGACGGTTCTGACTTAGAATATGTGGACAACTACAAATACCTAGGTGTCTGGTTAGACTGTAAACTCTCCTTCCAGACTCCATCACAACATCTCCACACATAGTTAAATCTAGAATTTGCTTCCTATTTCGCAACAAAGCATCCTTCGGCTCATGCGTGCCAAACATACCCTCGTAAAAACTGACCATCCTACCGATCCTCGATTCGGCCGATGTCATTTATAAATAGCCTCCAACACCCTACTCAATAAATTGGATGCAGTCTATCACAGTGCCATCCGTTTTGTCGCCAAAGCCCATATACTACCCACCACTTGGACGCACTATCGCTCTCGTTGGCTGGCCCTCGTGCTTCTCGTATACTCGTCGCCCCAAACCCACTGCTCCAGGTCACTACAATTACCCTGTAGGTAAATTCCCCCCTTATCTCAGTTGCTGGTCACCCTAGCAGCACCCACCTGTAGCACGCGCTCCAGCAGGATATATCTCTCTTGGTCATACCCCCAAGCCAATTCCTCCTTTGGCCGCCTCTCCTTCGAGTTTCTCTTGCTGCCACTGGAAAACGAAACATTACAAAAAAATCTATGAAACTGGAAACACTTATTCTCCTCACTAGCTTTAAATACTATCAAAGCTGTCAGAGCAGCTCACAGTAAATTAACACTATACCTGTAATTCAATAGTGAGAAAGATACGCGCAGGTCTAAGTGTGAATCTTTATGTCCCACCCAAAACAAAAAACTACACTACATTACCAACCTACTAAGGTATTTAGTTTATTTTGCTTCGCTTTGGCACCCCATTATTTAACTTTATTTCTTTACTTTGTGACTATTCATCTTCTCTCCACTGGCAAAATCTATCCTATTCCTCAGCTCGTTTACACACCTCCCGCGCCAATTCAATATTTAATTATGATATATATAGCGGGCGCTAAGGTCTACGAAATCGGCACTTTTTTTTGCCATTTACCTCCTATAACCCAACAAGATTAAAAGATCCAATATCTACTTACGTCATTGTGGGGGACCTACAACAAATTTGTTATATTGATCTTTATTTCTCCACTCTCCTCTACTCTGAAACGATAGTGTTTGTGGTTTTCCGTCCGGATGTGGTAATCTCTGTGTTGTTGTATGCTGTCGAAACATAAGCATAAAATGCCTCTCCTCAATATAAAAGATAACCAGGTTCGTCTATTATTTGTTAATATATAATATCTTCATAGTTTCACATACCCAATAGAGCTTGCTATACCAAGTCTATGTTTAATTTAAGGTGGAAATCATATTATTATTCTTTTTTTCTCAAATAAAACCTATTAGCAGAGTAATTAATGAGCATTTCTCACATTTTAAAAAGGAGGGAAACTATGGGTTTTAAGAGATCAGAGTTTATTTTACTCACATACAAGTAGGTTCATCGCTTATTTTGAGATAACTATTTATGGAGTCACATAGTGATCTCTAACGATAAATTATAAGATTGATTTAGATTTAATCATTAATATATGAATTCAATATTAATTCAGAGTATTAACTTCTAGTGAAATAAAGATATTGGTTTAGTACGTGGTGAGAGCGTAAATGGACTGGGAGTATAAGCAATAGATTGCTCAGTCCTATTGTTTTCCTCACGAAGTATCAGTATTGATTATAAAGAGATAAGAGGGGTATAATCTAAATGCATATGGGCAGCCTCTTCTCTCTCTCTTCCTAACTCCTCTTGAAACTTCAGGTTGATTATCTACTTACAAACCCCACCCACCCTTCGCTCTCTTTAATTACTGGGGACAATTTTCGTACAGATCAACTGCGTTCTAATGTATAGTTTCCATTGGCATCGGTATAGTTTCTTCTGTGACTATCCGGAGAGGCTCTAAGCTAAATTGGCTTACTTTGTTTTGTTAGGTGATAAAGTGGTTCATCATAGAGATCCCCTCCTCATATCTACCTTATCAGCTCTATTGTGCTAAATTAAACTGTGAGATCCAGGAATTTCAAGATGTGGTCGTCTGAAGGTCCTGTCGGGTCTCCAACTGACCCTCGCGGCTGTGTCAATAGGAATGCATTTAAAGTGATTTTTTAGGCAGTTCAGGCTACTCCTTGATCTATTATTATTTATGAGCTGGGTTTTGTCGTCCCATGTGGGGACCAGTCTCCTCACGAATTGAGTTTAAAAGGGAGGTGAATATGTAGAGAGATTATGTAGTTTTTGTTTTGGAGTAATCTTGTTTATATGTTCTGTTACTTGGGAAGCAGGGTGATGGGGATGGGGTGAGTGGGGGGGTATAAAAGAGTATTGTATAGATTAATTAGCGCGCAGTGACTTTGTGTGATATATGTAAACAAAGTGAAACTAACATTTGTAAATTACAAGGATGCGAGAGTCAGGTAACTTGATTGACTTCCCATATCTCTTGTTATTCTTCCTCATGCCCCCTGTCCGCGTCTACTCACCCCATAACTTCCTTAATGCGGCTCCCCAGCCCAGCTAGCCCCGCGCATAGATCACTTGAGTGACTTTGCACTAGGGTAAGCGAGCACAGAGGTGCCCCATACTGTATAAAACTGCTCTCCTCTAATGTTCCCAGTTTGCTAAATTTATATTAAGCGATTATTTTATATTATTTCTAAATTGCGTATATCAAGAAATACATCTCTCTTGTGATATAGTTTATGTGATTTTATTGTTGAGAGAATGGCAAGACCCCGCTGACCACTCGCAAAAACATAATCTAATTATTGATGATTCCCTCAATTCAATTGTTCCTTTATTAATTGTTTTGTAGCATTGAGACAAAAATAAATACATATAAAGCTTCAATGACATAAGAAGAATCAATAAAACAATATAATCGGTTTCATAATTCTGTGCTAACTTCCGATGTCTTAGCTATACAATTTACACTTCTTATAACAGTGATGCAAGTAGGTTATCTGTGGCTATTTAATCATAAAGTAGGTACCTACCCCAAAGTGAAGTGGTACATACCATATTAAAAATAACTTATGGAGAAAGACATTAGTAGCAATCCTCCATAATATATTTATAACATGGATAATATACTTCTACCAATTTAGCCTACTCAAAAGATATGCTAAGCAATATATGAATGTGTATATTATAGATTTCATAAAGTGAATAGCCTACTATTCCATGAGACTTTAAAAAAAACATACAGGTCTTGACATTATACCTGTTTATTCTCACTTTCCTTCAGACAAGGAGGTGACTAACATGTGTTGTTTTATGCAAGAAATATCACTTTAGAAAACAAATTGCATTATTATACCCATATCATTATCAGTAGAGATATATGTATGTATTAATTTATGTTACCCACATGGCCTAATTGCACTACTGGCTTATTCAAGGACCTTTCTTTTCGATTATAAACATAAATAAACAGTGCCCTTTAAGACGTACTTTAAGAAAACAAAGGCTTTAAACAACAATTACAATGGACTTATTTGTCCACAGTATTGTACTATAGAAATGCAGACATATGATTTTAGCCCCTCTGTTGATGGAGTTCACACACCACTCCCCCATAATTGACTAGAATAAATAATCTTATATCTAGAACTTCCGAGATAAATATAAACTCACCATATACTATCAGCAAATAGTGATCTTATGATCATCCAATAGTGTAGCTACATTGGGCTTACTATTGTCAAGCTTTTCGACTTTGTATCTTCCTATATATGGATCATAGGAGCATACGCATCGTGACTTGTTGGTAACCAGTCACATTGTGTTGTCCCGCTATTGGTAAACACACTCTAGCTCCAGTCTCACAAAAGGAATTGCAATCCTATTTACTGACAATATGTGTACTATTGTGTCTATTTATGTGAGACATTACCCGAAGTTTAGACTACTTTGAACAAGATGGTCTTAATGGCGTCAATGTCTGTGAGATTGGATAAGCGTAAGATGACCTGAATCTTGTCTGTCAATGCAATAGGGATATGCCCTACTCCCACATGCGCTCTGTGTGTCTACAAGAACATTCCTTGCACTACAAGTCTTTGCAGTTTGGTTTTGTGATGGGGTATGTTCACATTTTTTATGAAAGTGTAGGCTAAAATATTGCTATGAATCGAAGCAAACAATTCCCACAGTAAGAGAATGAACAACGTTGATTAGCTAGAGTTAACTAAGAGGGGTAATAAAACTCTTGGATAAGTTATGAGAGTGAAAGTGTCATTCTTGTTGCTTTCTCTGCGAGCTGGCTTGATCATTTCTTCTGCAGGGCAGTCTGAGGGGGGCTAGTAGCACCGCCGCACGATGTTTTAGAGGAACATTGCGCCGTCAGATAATTATCTCAAGTAGAACATTGGTAATAAGTCAGTACAGTGACCTTGCAAGCAGGTCTAGGATAAGGATCCTCAGTGAAACTGCAATTATATTTATGATTTGAACTAGGAGATGTAAATCACCAAAGTGCTTGATAAAACATCACTAATAAGATCAATCTCTTTACTGTTCTAGATTGAGACTGAGGTATCTGAACAGCAAGATGCACGTGTTTTGCTTTGGCCGTCAGGTAGGAGCAAACACGCCGGGGTTGAGATCGGATTTGGGGAGACAGCTACGAAACTGCAGCTCTACTCATTGGCGACCAAAGTCAGCGTGCATGCACCCGGCCCGCCACAAGGAGTCGCTAGAGCGCGATGGGACAAGGACATCCCGGCCAAATCCCATAACCTGGGCGACGCTGAGCCAATTGTGCGCCGCCTCATGGGTCTCCCGGTTGCAACACAGCTGGGATTGAACCCGTGTCTGTAGTGACACCTCAAGCACTGTGATGCAGTGCCTTAGACCGCTGTGCCACTCGAGAGGCGATAAGTTATGTTTGACAGAAATGTTTACTTTGTCACTTTCACAAGGTTGGAGGAATAACATGTTCAACTACTTATGACATTGGCTTGGATTTTAAAAATCGTTTAGATTTAGAGAATGTAGAACTAAGAAATTATTTTTGTCTCGTTAGCTAGGTTTTCATCCAATTGCAGACAGATTTTCATGCAAACATTCTAAAATCTGCATAAAGAAAATATGCGCATTTTCCTAGCGGTGGTGTTTCCACAAAACGGACTTGTTGAAGATAAAAATCAGTGCTTGATGACGTAGTGCAAGTTTTCATGTACTGAATAAAAATCTAAAGTTCAATGTGTTTCCATCGCATTTTCAACTCTACTGATTTTGTCTGTAGCCTGGTAAACTGCATGGTTTCCCGAGTCATAATGATGACTCGGATGATGCTGTCATCGCGACTCCAAGTTTACTTCAATATGATGGTTATTATATCAATATTTGCGCATAAAGGCATCTCCATTTCTCACATAACACATTTTACCGATACAAAAAGATCCCACCATGTCGACCGAACAAATTAATTATACATTTTTAACTAAACATACCGTTTCCATTTTTTAAATATATATATATATGTGTGTATAGCTTTACTCAAACTGTGGATGGAAACGTGGTTATTGACTTCATAAACGCCAAATCACAGCCTGGTCTGCTTCACAAGCATTCCCAGAAGTCTTGCGATGTTGCGACTCTGTCAGATAATCAGACTATAGAATTAAAATGAGTCAGACAACCCATTTTTAAAAGCCTTCAGCTCAAAACAGCAGCTGACTAAGACTGACACAATTGTCTTTTTCACAATCAGCATGTCCCTCCAACCGCTGACTCCATTGAACTGTGGCAGCCTCCTGCGGCATGGCAGCTTCCTGCTCCAGCTGGATGGTGACGTCTTTCTGTTCGGCCAGAAAGGCTGGCCCAAACGCTCCTGTCTGACAGGGTTCTTCAAGGTACACCTAAAGGGTGGGGAGCTCAAGCTGCGAGCCATCTCTTTCTCCAAAAACTCCTGCTACCTTTAAACTTATTTTAAATTTGAAAACATACAATCTACCTGCAGTGAAGTCGCTCAACACTCCCTTCCAGAGCAACCAGGGTCAATCGTCCCACCCAAGGGCACTCGGACAGATCTCCCACCCAGTCGAATATGGGACCCGAACCAGCGACCTCTCGGCCACCGGCCAAAGCTGTACTTCGGCCACGAGCTGGAGGACAGCAGCAAGGGAGAGGGGGACACGTACAACGAAGAGGACAAGGAGGACGAGTCCNGCCACCGGCCAAAGCTGTACTTCGGCCACGAGCTGGAGGACAGCAGCAAGGGAGAGGGGGACACGTACAACGAAGAGGACAAGGAGGACGAGTCCCTGACAGGCTACTGGGTTAAATGCTGCCTGGGCTGCCAGGTGGACCCCAACACCTGAGACCCCTACTACTCCACAGAGCTGCATTCGGCCAGCCATGATCTACTGCTCTAAAGGGGAGGGAGGCCACTGGGTCCATGCCCAGTGTATGGAGTTTACTGAGAGCCTGCTGGTGAGGCTGGTGAGGCTCTCACAGGGCAACAGCCCCATGAAGCCCCTACACAGGAAGGGCCTGATGATCTTGAAGATGACCCCCTCCAAGAAGAACTTCTTCAGAAGGTTATTTGAGTGATGTCTGACCATGACCAGAATTACACTTATTTATTCATTGATTAATAAACATACAGTCAGGTCCATAACTATTGGCACCCTTGATAAAGAGGAGCAAATAAGACTGTATAAAATAAATCATACAAATACTAAAATATATTACATGCTCAAAAAAAGTATTTATACTAATACAATTTCTCAGATAAAGAGATTTTGTTTTAACAAGTAATAAAACAACTCTAACCCTAACCCATTTCAGCCAAAAACCTGGTTGCCTCTGCCAGGAGGCTGACAGATCCGCAGGTGGATTTTCCAGCAAGACAATGACCCCAAGCACAAATCTAAATACACAAATAAATAGTTATTTGACCACAAAATAAACATTTTGCAATGCCGTCTCAGTCTCCGCACTTGAACCCCATTGGCTTTAAGTCTTGATGGCTATGTTGTGTCTTCAGAGGAAGCTTTTAGTACATGAGTTTTGTTAAACCAAATTGACTTTAGGTGCGTACTGTCTGGACTGGCACAATTGTATTTAAACCAATGGAGGATCATTTATTTTCTGTGGTTGAATGTTTCTATGGCCATTCCAAAAATAAGTTATGATTAAAACTTGTTTTATTAACCARTTCACACAGAAGTAATTATATATTAATTGCCCCATCTGTAAACCAACACATATGCTCAGTTATCAATCACATAATCACAATATATTTAGACTACAGGAAAGTTTAATACATTTTTGCTACATTTACAGTACAATAACAGTTTTGTAGAGAGGTATATATACAATTAATTCAGTAATCATCAAACAAAAAGGTACATAAAACCATCAAATCAAATACACATTAAACAAATGAACAGTTAATAAATGTGCAGTATGCTACATATTATTATTTTCATTCAAATAAGTGTTTTGGCAACATTCCTGAGTTGAAATGTACTCTTGAAACATGACAAAACAGCAGATTGAATACACTGCTGATATGAGATTCACACAAWCCATATACCATATCATTCTTCATGTAGTAAATGCTATTCCATAAATGAAAATAAATTATTAAACATACTGTCATGTAAAACATGATTTTATTGTTTGAGTGTGACAACTGTTGAATGAAATATTACATATTATGAAAATATGTACACCATATGGTTAAATTACTGACAGTAAAMTAGAATCAGAACATTGAATGCATCAAAAATACACAGTAAAGKGTGGCTACTTTGAAGAATCGCAAATATGARAAATATTTAGATTTGTTTAACACTTTTTGGTTAATACATGATTCCATATGTGTAATTTCATATTTTTGATGTCTTCACTATTATTCTACAATGTAGAAAATAGTCAAACTAAAGAAAAACCCTGGAATGAGTAGGTGTGTCTAAACTTTTGACTGGCACTGTATATTTTTTAATTGCCTGTCACAAGTTCCTCTCAATGGTCTCTTGCTTCCCTCAGTTTACTTTTGAAGTAAATGTCTGTGCTAGGCCCCAGAAGAGTCATAGAGTCAGGGCGTGTGAGGATTCAATAAAGATAATCTAAATACTTCTTGAGGCAAGCTTAAGGGTGTTAGGCCTA
>NC_036866.1:32964569-32983690 GCF_002910315.2 Salvelinus sp. IW2-2015
TAACATCCCCCAAAATATATTTGATTCATTATTTCTTGTGAGGAAATTTGAAAAGGCTTTTCTACCTTACATTTCATTTTCGTTCGTCATTTCCAAAAGTGTCTGACTGTCTTCTCAGCCTTTGCATTTTATATCGGTGTTTATATTTTTAATTTTGAGTTAATAATTGAGTGCAGAGATCAGACATCGCTTCTCTCCTCTGCTTTTAGCAAGAAGATAGTTGGTGTTTTATCTCTGGTGCCTGTGAAATATGAGAGTTTATTGTATTGAATGGGTATGACACATCCATGATTATATCCAGAGAGGTTTTTATGGGAAAATAAAAGCACTGTAATGGAGAGAGAATTGTGTTAAAGAGGCTCACATTTATGATCGCTGTATTAATTTATCTACAGAGCTGGAGCAAAATGGAATCATAGAGACTTAGATTGTATTTGTTTCAGGGCTGCCTTCTGAAAAAATATTGCTTTAAGAGCTTTATATTCGGGCCCAAGGGCCAAAATGTGCGCCTAGGTGTCTTTGAAACCATTTGTATCTTGTTTTAGCGTTTGAGATGATACCACTCTACCTCTTTTCATGAAATAAAAATAAACTGCACGTTTCGTTGATCGCATGAAGATGCTGTATGGTACACTACTAGGCTGTCACACCCTGGCCTTAGTTATCTTTGTTTCATTATTATTTTTGGTAGGTCAGGGTGTGATATGGGGAATGTATGTGTTTGGTTGTCTAGAGGTTTGTACGTTTAATGGGTCAGTGTCTTGTCTAGGTGTTTGTATGTCTATGGCTGCCTAGATTGGTTCTCAATAGAGGCAGCTGTGTTTATTGTCTCTGATTGAGAGCCATATTTAAGCGAGCCATAGGCATTTGGGTTTTGTGGGTAATTGTCTATGTTGAACGTTTGTTGCTTGTCTTGCACTTACGTCGTTAGCTTCACGGTCGTTGTTGTTTTGTTTAGTTTGTATTCAGTGTTCGTTTCGTGTTTTTCCCTTCTCTAAATAAAGAGAATGTATTTTGCACACGCTGCGCCTTGGTCCTCTCTCTCACCCATAGACGATCGTGACAGAATTACCCACCTGAATCGACCAAGCAGCGTGTAAAGCAGCAACGGGAGCAGCGCATAAAGGATTCATGGAATGGGAGGAGATATTGGATGGAAAGGACCTTGGGCACAACCGGAGAATATCGCCTCCCTCGTGAAGAGCTGGAGCAGCTAAAGCCGAGAGGAGGCGATATGAGGAGGCAGCACGGAAGCAAGGCTGGAAGCCGCGAGTACAACCCAAAAATTTCTTGGGGGGGGGGGGGGGCTAAAAGGGAGTGTGGCGAAGTCAGGTAGGAGACCTGCGCCTACTCCCTGTACTTCGTGGAGAGCGAGAGTACGTGCAGACCGTTGTACGCAGTAGAGGCATGGTGTCTCCTGTACGTGTGCATAGCCGTGCGGTACATACCAGCTCCTGTATCGGCCGGGCTAGATTGAGTATTGACAGTGCATGAAGCGCGGCTCAACGCGTCTGGTTCCAGTGCGTTCTCGGCCGGCTTACATGGCACCAGCTTACGCATGGTGTCCCCGGTTCGCTACTAGCGCGGTGCGGGTTATTCCACCTCGCACGTCGGCGACGGGCATACACCAGGTAAGGTTGGGCAGGCTCAGTGCTCAAGGGAGCAGTACGCCGACGGGTCCGGTATTTCGGCGCCATCCCTCCCCCAACCAGTACCACAGTGCCTACACCATGAACCAGAGCTTCCTGTGCGTCTCCAGAGCCCTGTTCTCCTCACGACTAGCCTATGTGGTGTCTCACACATATACAAGCCTACACACACCACAGCCTCCTGTGCGTCTCCAGAGTCTTGCGTCTGTTGCTGCTCCCGCACTAGCTGAGATGGCGTGTCCAGCCCGGTACCACAGTGCCCACCACGCACTAGCCTAATGTGCGTCTCCAGGGTCCAGTATGCCCTGTTCTTTCCCCGCACTAGCCCTGAGATGCGTGTCCCCAGCCCGGTACACCAGTGCGGCACCACGCACTAGGCCTAATGTGCGTCTCCAGGGTCCAGTATGCCCTGTTCCTTCTCCCCGCACTAGCCTGAAGGTGCGTGTCCTTAGCCGTTACTCAGTTGGCACCAGCACAGGCATACAGTGTCTCAGTGGCCAGAGCTGCATCTGACCCAGCCTGATCTCCGTCTAGAGCTCGGCTAGCCCAGATGCCCGGTGCAGCTCGTCGTCTGCCCAAGCACCGTCAGAGGCCGCCCGTTGCCAAGCACGTCAGAGCCGCCGTGCTGCCAGCAGCCGCGAGAGCCGTCTCCAGACGGTATGCCAGAGCCCCGTCGGCCAGACAGGTCAGCCAGACGTCCCGCAGACGGCGCCGTCGCCAGACAGGATCAGCCAAAGCCGTCCCGCCAGAGGATCAGCCAGAGCCGCCCCGCCAGACAGGATCAGCCAGAGCCGTCGGCAGACAGGATCAGCCGAGCCGTCCGCGCCAGACAGGATCGCAGCCGGAGCCGTCCGCCAGACAGGATCAGCCCGAGCCGTCCCAGCCAGATCAGGATCAGCCAGAGCGTCCGCCAGCCATGAGCAGCAGAGCCGTCCGCAGCCATGAGCAGCAGAGCCGTCCGCAGCCAATGTCAGGTTGTGAGGTCGGAGTCGCACTTTGGGGGGGGGGGGGGGGTACTGTCACACCTGGCTAGTTATCTTGTTTTCATTATTATTTTAGTTAGGTCAGGGTGTGACATGGGGAATGTATGTGTTTGGTTTGTCTAGGGGTTTTACGTTTAATGGGTCAGTGTCTTTAGGTGTTTGTATGTCTATGGCTGCCTAGATTGGTTCTCAATTAGAGGCAGCTGTGGTTTTATTGTCTCTGATTGAGAGCCATATTTGGCAGCCATAGGCATTTGGGTTTTGTGGGTAATTGTCTATTTGAACGTTTGTTGCTTGTCTATGCACTTACGTCGTTAGCTTCACGGTCGTTTGTTGTTTTGTTTAGTTTGTATTCAGTGTTCGTTTCGTGTTTTTCCCTTCTCTAAAACAAAGAGAATGTATTTTGCACACGCTGCGCCTTGGTCCTCTTCTCTCACCCATAGACGACCGTGACATGACCTACACTACCTTAGCAGAGTTTTTGTGAGACTCCTTGAACTTCTCCAGGTACTTGGAGTTGTAGAGCCGGTGGTGCTTCAGCACATCCTCCAGCTCAAAGGCCTTGTACTGGCAAGCGTTCATCTTCCTGAACCGTCTGAAAAGCTTGTTCTCAGACTCATTCCCCTCGCTGGYCCAGGCACAGATGGAGCCATCCCTCTCCACGATCTCCGGCACGTGGGCCACGGTCTTGTGCAGGTAGTTGGTGATCTTGCCTTCATACCTGTTCTTGAAGAGAGTGGCAAGCAGCTCTACGAAGYGCTGAGAGTTGAAGTTATACCGGCAGAGCTGGTCTGGGCACTCCTTGGCCGGGCAGGTGGAGCGCCACACAGGCTTCATCTGGAGGTAAAGAACCATCAGCTCCCTCAGGGCTTCCTGCCACTCCGCTGAGTGCACCAGCTCACACACCACCTCCACATCTTCATCTTCTTCCTCARAGTGGCCTGCCAGCTGACTGGGGTTGGTATTGTGGTAGACCTCCCCTATCTCATCCTGGAAGATCTTGTAGAAAACAGTAGCCTGTGTGAAGTTGGGTTAATAAACCATCAATTCGTAAACTCAAACCTCTGTCTGGACTATTGTTCCTTTACGATCTAGCCAGGTTATTACAGTATTATTGTATAAGGGAGCTACAGATGTAGGATCTTAATTTGCAAACAACCTCCCCTACCCTCTCCAGGATGCTGCAGGTTCCCACCCAGTGACTGTCCAACATTGGGCATCTGCCTTTTTTTCTTAGGGGGCTGTAGACCCAGACCAGCTCCCCAGCCACAAAGTGCCTTCCCCGGGTGTGCATGTCATAGTTCCTCTTTGGCCTCACACCTGCATTCACCAGCCGCTCTCTGGCGAAGGTGTGGGCTGTCTGCAGGCGGTCCTGGAGTCTCCGGGCATACTCTGGCCCCGGGGGAACATAAGGGCTATCCAGGGGCCGACCAAATGCCAGCTCTGCAGGGATGCGGATCTCTCTCCCCAGCATGAGGAAGGCAGGCATGCAGGAGGTGGAATCTTGGACAGCGGAGCGGCATGGCATGAGGACCATAGGCAGGGGCTTGCCCCAGTCACGCTGGTGTTTGGCAGAGATGATGGCCAGCTGCTGTYCAAGCRTTTTGTTAAGCGCTCCACAAGGCCATCCCTTTGAGGATGGAGATGAGTAGTGCGGGTCTTGTGCATACCAAGCCTCTCACACATGGTGGTGAACACACAGGACTCAAAGTTTATGCCTTGGTCGCTGTGGATGGACTCCGCAGCTCCAAACCTGCTGAACATCCCCACTGTCAGAGCGTCGACGATGGTCTCTGCCTCCTGATCAGACAGAGCATAGGCCTCGGGCCATTTTGTGAAAGGGTCCATGGCCGGGAGCACCCAGCAGTTTCCATTGTCTGTGGTGGGGAACGGCCCAACTACATCCACTCCCATCCTCTCCATGGGAGCCCCCACTGGGAACTGTTGGAGCTGAGCATGAGAGCGGCCTGGGGGGCCCTTTCTCGCTGTGCAGTTGTCACAGCGGCGGCAAAAGTCTCCACTCCCTCATGCTGCAGTAAAAGCCTGACGGAGGCGGCGGAGTGTTTTTGTGACCCCAAAGTGTCCAGTCCCCACCCACCATGAGTGCTCTGGAGCACAGCCTCCCAATGCTTTTGGGACACCACTCTGCAATCTCTCCTCTCTAGCTGACTCCTTCCATGCCGCTGTAGACGCCATCAGCCAGCCACAGTCTCTCAAACTTTGACACAACCCTTTGGTCGCGAGTGAGAGCGCGCCTCCTCTTCCCACGGTGTCCCGTCTGCTGCTGCCCCCATTCAGCCACGTGACAGTTCTGCAGCTCACAGCAGACAGGCGTCTCGCGTGCCGAACACACGTGTGGCAGCAGATCCCCTCCTCTGCCACACGCTCTCTCTCACGCCCCTCTCATCCGGCTCACAGTGCGCGGCACCCGTTGCAGTGCAGGGCCAACGGGACTGGCGTCGGAGTTGGAGTGGCGTGCCCCTGCCCTGTGCACACTGTGAAGTCGTATGGCTGAAGCTCCTCCAACAGCGTGCAGCTGCCCCTCTGGCTCTCTGAAAGACATGTGCCCACTGGAGAGACAGAGTCACATTACCACGCTGTTGGTGCTTTGGTGGTGGTAGTTCTGTAACGTCGTTCGTCTGAGGAAGTAAGGAGTAGACCAAAAGCAGCGCAGCGTGGTACATGTTCATGATGTTTAATATAGCCTGAACACTAAAACAAAAAAACAAAAGTGGAACAAAACGCAACGTTCTGTCAGGCACTCACACAAACAGAAAACAACTACCACCAACACAGGTGGAAAAGGCTACCTAAGTATGGTTTCAATCAGAGACAACGATAGACAGCTGCCTCTGATTGAGAACCACCCGGCCAAACACATAGAATAGACGACATAGAACAAAAACATAGAATGCCCACCCCAAACTCACGCCCTGACCAACCAAAATAGAGACATAAAAAGGATCTCTAAGGTCAGGGCGTGACAGAGTCTTCCTGGTTACCTCATTCAGCCGCCTGTAGTCCGCACAGAACCTCAGCTTACCCACCTTCTTAGGCGATCGACGCATGGCACCGCCCCGGGGCTGTCTGAGGGCTCGATGAAGTCTGCCCGCTGCATCTCCAACACAGCCTTGTCTGCCGCCTCCTGGCGTGCCGGGCGATACGGCGGGGACGCATCTTGATGGGCCAAGCATCACCTGTGTCAATCTCATGCTGCACCAGATGAGTCTGACCACTCTTCCTCACTCAGCGCAAAGCTGTCTCTGAATTCAAAAGCAACTGCCACGTTCCTGCTGCTTGGGGTCAAGACCAACACAGTTCCTCCCCATATCTCCCTCACTGCAGACAGTGTTCTCTCCTCTCCCATCTGGGGTAGCTGGGCTGGGGGGGCATGGCCGGGCTCACGGAGGGAAGTGTCGTGGAGGTAGCTGGGGGAATGTAACACCACAGCCGTAGGTGACAGAGGGGCTGTGGAAAAGTCCACACATATGTGGGGAGGGGGGCAGCCATGAGTCTCTGCTGCTTTAACGTTGGAGTAAGGGTTTGTTGGGTTGAGTGAATGTGACATTAGGGGGGCCATGGTGACTGCCAGCCCTCCTGGAAGCTCAGTGTGGCCCCATTTAGGTCTAACTGGCAGCCTGTGCTCCTAAGAAAGTCCTGCACAGCCACCACAAGGGTCCTGACAGCAACCCCACACAGGATGATGCACAGACCTGCCCCAACTGTCAGAGTCATTATTCCCTCTCCTTTCATGGGTGCAGCTCACCTGTGACTGTGGCGAGCTGCACAGTTGTGGACCTGGCATAAAATCCGGCCTCACCAGGGTTACTGTGGACCAGTGTCCACCAGGGCAGAGCAGGGCCACCCCTCCACAGTGACAGGACATGACAAAGTCCCAACCCAGGTCCGGCCACCAAACAACAGGCTCCATCAGCTTGCCTCGCTGCTTCTGGGGAAGTGCTTCTGGGGAGTGGAGACTTGCTCCTCCTGAAGATGATGATGGCTGGGAAAGAGAGCCAGGGTTCCGCACACCCCGGTCTATGCGGACGCCGAGGCGTTTCCCTGAGCTCTGGGGGACATGGGACAATCCCGGCGCAAATGGCCTGGCTGGCACACCCCCAGCAACCCTGGACAGGGTGTGTGTTTTGTGGCCCTGTAGCAACACAGCACAATTGAGTTCAGTCATTTCAGCCACCCGTGCAGGCTTTTCCAGCTCTGGGCTGACTGCTCCCCAGCCCGCACGTGGGTCTGTCCTCCTGACCCACCAAAGCCCCAGCTGAAGTCCCAGCCCACAGCAGCTCCTCTCCAAAGCCATCTCCACGGCTATCTGCAATGACTAGGATGAGCCAGCTGGGTCTGTATGCGCAGCTCCGTAGGAGAGAGCGCCTGTATGAACTGGTCCCGTGCTAGCTCGCTCTGCACGGAGGGGGGAATGTGAGCATATGCCCGCCGAAAGAGGCTCTCAATGTCATTAGCTAGCACCCGTAGTGGCTCTCCGGGCTGCCTGCATCTATAACTCAGTTCGGAGTGCAGCAGCCCGGGCTGTACACACTGTCCAAAGCGTCTCCTCAGTGCTCCCTCTAAAGCCCCATAATCACGTCTGTCCTCTGGGCTAATAGAGAGGTGTAGAAGACAGAAAGGGAAAGATGTAAGAACAGCGGCAGACAGCATGATTCATGATTCAGTTGGCCCGAAGGTTATTTTAAGAGCGAGTGAGGTGGCGATGACGGGACTGGCTTCCTCTCTCACATCAAAACATACCTGCAGATCAGTGACAAATGGATAGAGCGAGAGCATGATCAAGCCTTGTTTTTTTTATTCTAACACGGTCAGTCATCTTAAATCAGGAGGTGAAATGCAAAACTGACCTTGGATCATTAACTCTGGGACGACTACATCTCTGTCTGTATTTAAATGTAAAGCATCTCTTTAATAATACTTCCTGTTGACCCGACCAAGTGACATCTCACCTATGATCGTGCTGTGCCCTCTGTGTCAGCCAGTTCAGATGCGGGAGGGGTTCACCAAAACAGCTGATATAACCTAGAGGATTTAGGGAGAAGGTGGAGAGGGATGAAGTGAAGAAGAGAGACTGTTATTGTGTGTGTGTGGTCTCACCTGGTGTCCACACTATGTGGCTACAGAGTACTTTATGCTGAAAAACAGACACATGAGGACAAACAATAGAAGATAATGTCAATAGAAGATACTGTATGTGACGCAGACACCTATCAGAGTGTACCTGAAACATTTAAATATAGAGGGCTATGTGTCTCACCACTTGGTTATTGCAAGGCTAACCCCCAGGGAAATCATGACTTGGCAGCRGCAGATAGTCCAGTGAAAATGGCTGTGATTATGTGGTGTAAATCTGAAAATTAGCAGCTGACATTTWAAAAATTCTTAGGGATAGTCCCCTTTTTWAAATTTTTGCCTAAAATGRCATACCCAAATCTAACTGCCTGTAGCTTATGCCCTGAAGCAAGGATATGCATATTATTGGTACCATTTGAAACAAAACACTTTGAAGTTTGTGGAAATGTGAATTGAATGTAGGAGAATATAACACAATAGATCTGGTAGAAGAAAATACAATGAAGAAACCAACTGTTTTTTAATTTTTTTTCTACCACCATCTTTCAAAAACAACAGAAAGGTCTCAAATCTAGCCATCACTCTGGTTGTAATTCTGATGGTGTCCACAAGAGGGCAGCAGTGTATGTGCAAAGTTTCCCAGGTACATTTGGGCAAATTGTGAATGACACGTTTACATTTACATTATGTTTTTCTGCAAGAATATCGTCAAATCTGTATACTTGGACTTCGATTTAGCTTTTCCAGTATTAGTAGCCATATTGTAAGTTCAACATTTGCAAAACACCCAGTTTTCATAACTTCATAACTCTCCATATTCTTGCAATTTTTGTCCAAAAGGAAAAGGCTTGCTGTCACACAAGGTTAGCAGCGACAGATACTCCCGTAAAGCCCAGCTCATTGGCTATCTAGCTAGCTTTGTTTGACCCCAATTGGTACTTATTTGACAAAGTTACAGTCAATCAAGTGAAGACCACCCGTGTCATCGGCACGCCATGAAGGCGTCGCTCTCTGACCAAATTTGGTGTTCTATAGGATATACTACACYCCTAATRATATARTGAAGTCTGGTTACGTTCTARGATCTCTGAGGAATAAATACGAAYGTRATTTGACTGGTTRAAACAACGTTTAGGGTTAGATTTTCACAGATTCCTTTCTTTGCAAATTGAACGAGTGTAAATACAAAATCGATTGTACATGCTATAACGGACCTTTTTAGGATATTAAAAAGTATTTTATCTAACAAAACTACACTTCATGTTATCTCTGGGACCCTTGGGATGATAAATCAGAGCAAGATTTCAGAATGTAAGTACACATTTCACCTTCAGAGGTGAATTTATCAAACTATCGTGGTGAAAAAAGTGTTTTGTTGTTAGGAGCTCTCTTCAAACAATAGCATGGCATTTTTGTTCAGTAATAGCTACTGTAAATTGGACAGTGCAATTATATTAACAAGAATTTAAGCTTTTAGCCGAATTAAGACACTTCTATGTACCGACATTTGTTGTTTCTCAAAAATCTGCGATCGTGACACACGGCGCTGCATGATTTACAACTGACCCGTTGACGGGATGCCTATCCCTATTAAGGTTTTTTAATTAATGCACGTGAGACAGGTTCCAGGTTCCATGTACAACAAGACAGGCAGAGATAGAGAAAAAGGACACAGCTACTGTATCGCTCAGACTTTCCTCTGAGTCTAACAGCTGAGCCAGTGTGTGTGTGTGCGTGTGTGTGTCAGCGGCGCCCTTACCTTGTTCTTCGGTTTCAGCTGGCATCAGTTCCCCTGGGGCTTCTCTCCACACGGGAGCACAGGGGAAGCCTTAGAGCCACGCCCTGCACAGTGTGCGTGTATGTGTGTGTTTGTTTCTGTCTCTGGGCCTTGGGCTGATTCTTGACTTGGTCTGTCTAACCACTATGGATTGTTACTCCATGGGAAGGATATCTCTCTGTCTGTCTCTCTCTTCCTCCCTCTGGTATTTATACCCTGTGAGGAGACCCCAACACCTGAGACACTCACAGCAGATCAGAAAAAATTATGAGGTTAACCGCAAACACACACACACAACCCAAACACATATCCATAAACATCAACACAACACAACACACACACACACACTAACGCTGAATCTCACAAACTCCTCACCAAGTGGGTACTCCTCTGTGTCACCCCTCTCCCTTTACCACCCTCCATCTGTGAATTCAACACAACCAKGTGGTACAAAAGGTGGAAGGGGGATCGGAGAGGTTACCGGTGCGGGGTTGTAATGGAGAAAAGTTTAATTGATGCTTCTTCAAGTCAGTGTACTTAACTTTCCAAATGTATCAGTAATAAAATTAAATAAGATCAGAGGGAAGAATGCAAACATAATATTGAGTGTGCAATAACCTTTTTTAATTCATCAGATGAATGCTGGTACCAGTCTTACCAAGCAGACAGAATGTTTTAAATGACAAGATCACTGGAGTGTGGAATTGATCCTTCATTTGATTCTGTTTTGCTTCGGGGGCAATCAAGCAATCCCTTTAATTGTGTCTCCAAACCGCCTCCCTCCCTGTCTCCATTATGACTGAACACTAATTAGAAAGCATTGTTTGATATGCTATCTCCGTGGAGACAGATAGACATACAGTATTTGCCCAAGATCCCCCTTGTTTAGTGCCTTGCCACGGGAGCCTCTTGCCTTKCCACTGTGCTGGAATTGTCCGCCACTAAGCTGGCCCCAGCAGCAACAGTGGAGTCATTCAACCTCTGTTCTCTCCAACTCATCTCTGCCTTCCACACACACTGGAGGAGGAACACAGACTGTGGTGTTTGTTGTGTAATTTAAACAGTACTGTACAGTGGTGGGGTTTGACTGTTGAGAAKGATGTTAGGTCAAATCTAATCAAATTGTATTTGTCACATGCTTCATAAACAACAGGTGTAGACTAACAGTGAAATGCTTACATATGGGCCTTTCCAAACAATTCAGAGAGAAAAATATAGAAAAAATTATAACATAAGGAATAATTACAAAACAATTAAAGATAACTTGGCTATATATACGGTAACCAGTACTGAGTTGATATGCAAGGTTATGAGGTCATTGAGGTAGATATGTACATGTAGGCAGGGGTAAAGTGACTAGGTAACAGGATAGATRATAAACAGTAGCAGCAGTGTATGTTATCTATCTGGTTAACCATTTAGTAGTCTTGTGGCTTGGGAGTAGAAACTGTTCAGGGTCCTGTTGGTTCCATACTCGGTGCATCAGTACCGCTTGCCGTGCGGAAGCAAAGAGAACAGTCTGTGACTTGGGTGGCTGCAGTCTTTGACCATTTTTAGGGCCTTCCTCTGACACAGCCTGGTATAGAGGTCCTGGATGGCATGGAGCTCGGCCCCAGTGATGTAMTGGGCAGTATGCACTACACTCTGTAGCACATTGCGGTCGGATGCCAAGCAGTTGCCATATCAAGCTGGGATGCAGACCGTCAAGATGCTCTCAATGGTACTGCTGTAAAACATTGAGGATCTGAGGGCTGTGCCAAAACCTTTCAGCCTCCTGAGGGGGAAGAGGCATTGTTGTGCCTTTTTCATGACTGTGTTGGTGTGTGGACCATGTTAATTCCTTAGTGATGTGTACACTGATGAACTTGAGGGGGAGTTGTTGTCCTGGCACCACACTGCCAGGTCACTGACCTCCTCTCTATARGTGGTCTCATATTCGTCGGTGATCAGGCTTACCACCGTCGTGTCGTCAACGTAATGACATTGTTAGAGTCGTGCGTGGCCACGCAGTTGTTGGTGAACAGGGAGTACAGGAGGGGACTAAGCACGCACCCCTGAGGGGCCCCCGTGTTGAGGGTCAGTGTATTGTTGCGGATGTGTTGTTGCCTATCCTCACCACCTGGGCAAGTCAGGAAGTTCAGGATCCAGTTGCAGAAGGAGGTGTTCAGTCCCAGGGTCCTGAACTTAGTGATGAGCTTGAAGGGCACTATGGTGTTGAACACTGAGCTGTAGTCAGTGAACAGCATTCTCACATAGGTGTTCCTCTTGTCCAGTTGGGAGAGGACAGTGCAATAGAGATTGCGTCATCTGTGGATCTGTTGGGGTGGTATGCAAATTAGGGTGGGTCCAGGGTGTCTAGGATGATGGTGTTAATGTGAGCCAGCCTTTAAAAGCATTTAATAGATGTGAGTCCTATGGGGTGATGGTCATTTAGACAGGTTACCTTGGCGTTTTTGGGCACAGGGACTATGGGCTCTGATTGAAACATGTAGGTATTACAGACTAGGTCAGAGAGAGGCTAAAAATGTCAGCAAAGACAGCGTCCTGGATATTTGTCTGGCCCTTTGGCCTTGAAATGTTAGCCTGTTTAAAGGTCCTACTCAYATCGGTTCAATGTTGCTTGCCTCGAAGCGAGCATAGATAGCATTTAGCTAGTTTGCAAGTCCTGCCACATCTGACGAGTGTCAGAGCCAGCATTGTAGGATTCAATCTTACTCCTGTATTGACACTTTGCTTGTTTGATGGCTTGTCGGAGGTCATAGCGGGACTTCTTATAAGCATCCGGATTAGTGTCCCGCTCCTTGAAGAGGCCTTTTGGTTKGGATATGTACGTATGGTTCCGGTGGGGACAACGTCATCGATGCACTTATTAACCTCTAAAAGTCTAAGCCTTTGGATCATTTAGCTATTTGATTTAGAATTTTAGCACCCTTTTAAGTATAAAAAAATAAGTCTAAAGAATTTATTTGATAAACTATTGAATTTGGACTTTACTACTATAGCCCACAGAAATGCATTGAATAACACATGAATAAATGGCAAAAAAGACCGTAAAAAAAAATTTATCATAAGGAAAAAGGTTTTCAAGTTTCTGTCCTATATCTAGGAGATATACAAAAGCTCAGGAAATATTTTAGTTTTTTTGGACACATATTTAACACCTTATTTTTATTGGCACAAAACTACTTCCATATTTCCATTAATTTATATGGGTTACCTTTCAGATGAGTCCTGCGGCACTTGTAGAGCAAAACAGAGAACACCAGCTTGTTCGTAGGAGTCTCCTCTTTCCACAGTGTGGTCATACTAGTAGCCCAAACGGTTCAGATGCTACAGATTGAAGTTGGCACATCAGTGTTACTGATTTCAGAYGAGTCTCATGGGGTTTGTGGGGGTCGTAGAGCAAGTGGAGAACACCATTGTGTTTGTGAGAGTCATCTTTCCATAGAGTTTGTAAGCCAAACCGTTCGGACACTAGAGACGTTTTTGTGAGAAGACTGATTTTTGGGATGTTTCATGGTCTGAAAAACACAGCTGTAGCACGGCCCGCTTCCACCGCAGATGCTTTGGATTGAGACGCAGCCCTTGCAAAAATATATTTATATCTCTAGCTTAAATTGACAGATTTTGATGGGGATTTTTTATGTTACTTTGATTGACGCACGGGTCAGTAGACTCTTAAGGAGTCAATGCACTTATTAATGAAGCCGGTGACTGATGTGGTTAACTGTGTTAGTGAAGCAGTCCTGTAACTTAGCATCCGCTTCATCGKRCCACTTACGTACAGTATTGAGCGCGTCACTGGTACTTCCAGTTTGAGTTTTTGTTGGTAAGCAGGAATCAGGCTGATATAATTAAGGTCAGATTTGCCAAAGGGTTGGTGAGAGAGAGCCTTGAATGCWTTTTTGTTGTKTGGAATAAAGGTGATCTAGAGTTTTGTTGCCTCTAGTTGCACAGRTGACATGCTGGTAGAAATGTTGAAAAACRGATTTCAGTTGCCCTGCATTAAAATGACCGGCCACGAGAAGAGGCGCCTCTGGATGTAMATTTTTTTTGTTTGCTTATGGCCCTATACAGCTCATTGAGTGCAGTCTTTGTCAAATCAACACAAATGCACAAATGCTTGTGTTTCTAGCTCCAACAGTGCAATCATTTCTTAAAAGTAATATCAGGTCATTGGTAAAAATAGAAAAGAGTAGAGGGCCTAAAGAGCTGCCCTGTGGTACTCTACACTTTACATGTTTGACATTAGAGAAGCTTCCATTAAAGAAAACCCTTTGAGTTCTATTAGATAGATAGCTCTGAATCCATGATATGGCAGAGGTTGAAAAGCCATAAAACACACGTTTTTTCAACAACAGGTTATGGTCAATAATATCAAAGGCCGCACTGAAATCTTAACAGTACAGCTCCCACAATCTTCTTATTATCAGTTTATTTCAACCAATCATCAGGAATTTGTGTCAGTGCAGTACATGTTGAGTGCCCTTCTCTATAAGCACGCTGAAAGTCTGTTAATTTGTTTACAGAGAAATAGCATTGTATTTGGTCACACCATTTTTCCAACAGTTTATACTGTATGTCTGCAGTAAGCGTATAGATCTGCTGTTAGAACCAGTCAATGCCGCTTTACCACTCTTGGCTAGCGGAATTACTTTGGCTTCCCTCCAGGCCTGAGGACAAAGACTTTCCTCTAGGCTCAGATTAAAAATATGACAGATAGGAGTGGCTATAGAGTCAGCTACCATCCTCAGTAGCTTTCCGTCTAAGTGGTCAATGCCAGGAGGTTTGTCATTATTCATCGATAACAACAGTTTTTCCAACTCTTTTCCACACTAACTTCACAAAATTCAAACTTGCAATGATTTTCTTTCATTATTATTTTTTTTTATTTTTTCTGGAGGGCAGGTAGTTTGCCCCCGGTGATGCGTTCAACACACTGTCTGTGTGGGTGGACCATTTCAGTCTGTCAGTGATGTGTATGCCTAGGAACTTGAAGCTTTCCACCTTCTCCACTGTGGTCCTGTCGATGCTCCCTCTGCTGTTTCCTGAAGTCCACGATCAGCTCCTTTGTTTTGTTTACGTTGAGTGGGAGGTTATTTTCCTGGCACAACACTCCCAGCGCCCTCACCTCGTCCATGTAGGCTGTCTCATCATTGTTGGTAATCAGGCCTACTGCTGTTGTGTCGTCTGCAGACTTGTTGATTGAGTTGGAGGCATGCGTGGCCACACAGTCATGGGTGAACAGGGAGTACAGGAGGGGCYTGAGAACGCACCCTTGTGGGGCCCCTGTGTTGAGGATCAGCGAAGTAGAGGTGTTGTTTCCTACCTTCACCGCCTGAGGGAGGCCCGTCAGGAAGTCCAGGACTTGATATGATGGTTATTATATCAATATTTGCTCATAAAAGCGTTTCCAAATCCATTTCTCTCATAATTAATTTTACATACACAAAAAGTTCCCACCTTGTCTAGCGTATTTTGTTTTGTTGATATTTGGAAAGTTTAACGACACATTTTCTGTTTCCTTCAGGCCTGTCATGAAATGTTTTATCCGACACGTACTTTACTCGCATAAAAAGGTTGGCTTGAAACCTGGTTCCTGATGCTCAKTCATTTATCAACACTACCTGCCAGAACAGCTTCCTATCCCAAGCACTCATAATGCCCTTATCCGTCTCTTCCATTCTCTCTTTCCTTATCGCTCTCCGCTGTCTCCCTCTTTTGTCACCCACACCTTGCTAATAGCCATTAACCTCTCTAGGGTACGTGAGACGGTAGCGTCCCACCTCTTCAACAGCCAGTGAAACTGCAGGGCGCCAAATTCAAAACAACAGAAATCCCATAATTAAAATTCCTCAAACATACATGTATTTTACACCATTTTAAAGCTACACTTGTTGTAAATCCAGCCACAGTGTCCGATTTCAAAAATGCTTTACGACGAAAGCAAACCAAACGATTATGTTAGGTGAGTGCCTATTCACAAAATAACACAGCCATTTTTCCAGCCAAAGAGAGGATTCACAAAAAGCAGAAATATAGATAAAATTAATCAGGTCTATCATGACCTGAACATGCCTGACCATGCACGTTCACGTGAGAGCGAGCTCCCATCGCACTTCTGAAGACAAAGGAATACTCGGTTGGAACATTATTGAAGAATTATGTTAAAAACATCCTAAAGATTGATTCAATACTTCGTTTGTCATGTTTTTACGGACTGTAATATAACTTTTTTAACTTTCGTCTATACTTTCCGCTGGACCTGGCCGCGCGTCGTGAGTTTGGAAAGTGTACTGAACGCTAGAACAACAAGGAGGAATTTGGACATAAATGATGACATTATCGAACAAAACAACATTTATTGTGGAACTGGGATTCCTGGGAGTGCATTCTGATGAAGATCACAAAGGTAAGTGAATGTTTATAATGTATCTATCTTGACAGACTGTCTGTTGACTTGCATAATAATGGCGGATATATTTGTGTCTTGATGTGGTTGCTGAGGCCGACTCAGATTTTTGCATGGTTTGCTTTTCTCCGTAAAGCTTTTTTGAAATCTGACAACGGTTGCATTAAGGAGAAGTGCATCTAAAATTCCATGCATAACAGTTTGTATCTTTTAGCAATGTTTATTATGAGTTTCCTGTAAATTGATGTGGCTCTCTGCAAAATCAATGGATGTTTTGGAACTTCTGAACGTAAGGCGCCAATGTAAACTCGATTTTTGGATATAAATATGAACTTTACCGAACAAAACATACATGTATTGTGTAACATGAAGTCTATGAGTGTCATCTGATGAAGATCATCAAAGGTTAGTGATTAATTTATTCTATATTTCTGCTTTTTGTGAATCCTCTCTTTGGCTGGAAAAATGGCTGTGTTTTTTTTGTGAATAGGCACTCACCTAACATAATCGTTTGGTTTGCTTTCGTCGTAAAGCATTTTTGAATCGGACACTGTGGCTGGATTTACAACAAGTGTAGCTTTAAAATGGTGTAAAATACATGTATGTTTGAGGAATTTTAATTAGGGATTTCTGTTGTTTTGAATTTGGCGCCCTGCAGTTTCACTGGCTGTTGAAGAGTGGGACGCTACCGTCTCACGTACCCTAGAGAGGTTAATGGCTATTAGCAAGGTGTGGGTGACAAGAGGGAGACGCGGAGAGCGATAAGGAAAGAGAGAATGGAAGAGACGGATAAGGGCATTATGAGTGCTTGGGATAGGAAGCTGTTCTGGCAGGTAGTGTTGATAAATGATGAGCATCAGGAACAGGTTTCAAGCCAACCTTTTTATGCGAGTAAAGTACGTGTCGGATAAAACATTTCATGACAGGCCTGAAGGAAACAGAAAATGTGTCGTTAAACTTTCCAATATCAACAAAACAAAATACGCTAGACAGGTGGGAACTTTTTGTGTATGTAAAATTAATTATGAGAGAAATGGATTTGGAAACGCTTTTATGAGCAAATATTGATATAATAACCATCATATCAAGTCCTGGACTTCCTGACGGGCCTCCCTCAGGCGGTGAAGGTAGGAAACAACACCTCTACTTCGCTGATCCTCAACACAGGGGCCCCACAAGGGTGCGTTCTCAGCCCCTCCTGTACTCCCTGTTCACCCATGACTGTGTGGCCACGCATGCCTCCAACTCAATCAACAAGTCTGCAGACGACACAACAGCAGTAGGCCTGATTACCAACAATGATGAGACAGCCTACATGGACGAGGTGAGGGCGCTGGGAGTGTTGTGCCAGGAAAATAACCTCCCACTCAACGTAAACAAAACAAAGGAGCTGATCGTGGACTTCAGGAACAGCAGAGGGAGCATCGACAGGACCACAGTGGGAAGGTGGAAGCTTCAAGTTCCTAGGCATACACATCACTGACAGACTGAAATGGTCCACCAACAAGACAGTGTGTTGAACGCATCACCGGGGGCAAACTACCTGCCCTCCAGAAAAAAAAAAAAATTATAATAATGAAAGAAAATCATTGCAAGTTTGAATTTTGTGAAGTTAGTGTGGAAAAGAGTTGGAAAAACTGTTGTTATCGATGAATAATGACAAACCTCCTGGCATTGACCACTTAGACGGAAAGCTACTGAGGATGGTAGCTGATCTTATAGCCACTCCTATCTGTCATATTTTTAATCTGAGCCTAGAGGAAAGTCTTTGTCCTCAGGCCTGGAGGAAGCCAAAGTAATTCCGCTAGCCAGAGTGGTAAAGCGGCATTGACTGGTTCTAACAGCAGATCTATACGCTTACTGCAGACATACAGTATAAGTTTCTGCCAGCTCCTAGCAAACTGTTGGGAAAAATTGTGTTTGACCAAATACAATGCTATTTCTCTGTAAACAAATTAACAACAGACTTTCAGCATGCTTATAGAGAGCACAAATCTCCTGACTTGTGATTGTTGAAATAAACTGATAATAAGAAGATTGTGGGAGCTGTACTGTTAAGATTTCAGTGGCGCTTTGATATTATTGACCATAACCTGTTGTTGAAAAAACGTGTGTTTTATGGCTTTTCAACTCTGCATATCATGGATTCAGAGCTACTAGTGCAAAAAAGTATTTAGTCAGCACCAATTGGAAGTTCTCTCCATGTAAAAAGATGAGAGAGGCCTGTAATTTTCATCATATGTACACTTCAACTATGACCAGACAAAATTAGGGGAAAAAATCCAGAAAATCACATTGTAGGATTTTTTATGAATTTAATTTCATATTATGGTGGAAAATAAGTATTTGGCTCACCTACAAACAAGCAAGATTTCTGGCTCTCACAGACCTGTAACTTCTTCTTTAAGAGGGCTCCTCTGTCATCCACTCGTTACGTATTAATGGACCTGTGTTGAACTTGTTATCAGTATAAAGACACCTGTCCACAACCTCAAACAGTCCACACTCAAACATCCACTATGGCCAAGACCAAAGAGCTGTCAAAGGACACCAGAAACAAAATTGTAGACCTGCACCAGGCTGGGAAGATGAATCTGCAATAGGTAAGCAGCTTGTCTGAAGAAATCAACTGCGGGAGCAATTATTAGGAATGGAGACATACAAGACACTGATAATCTCCCTCGATCTGGGGCTCCACGCAAGATCTCACCGTGGGGTCAAAATGATCACAAGAACGGTGATCCTACAATGTGATTTTCTGGATTTTTTTTCTCATTTTGTCTGTCATAGTTGAAGTGTACTATAGATGACAATTACAGGCCTCTCATCTTTTTAAGTGGGAGAACTTGCACAATTGTGGCTGACTAATACTTTTTTGCCCACTGTATCTATCTAATAGAACTCAAAGGGTTTTCTTTAATGGAAGCTTCTCTAAAGTCAAACATGTAAAGTGTAGAGTACCACGGGCAGCTTTTAGGCCTCTACTCTTTTCTATTTTTACCAATGACTGATATTATTTAAGAAATGATTGCACTGTTGGAGCTAGAACACAAGCATTTGTGCATTTGTGTTGATTTGACAAAGACTGCACTCAATGGCTGTATAGGGCCATAAGCAAACAAAAAAATGTACATCCAGAGGCGCCTCTTCTCGTGGCCGGTCATTTTAATGCAGGGCAACTGAATCTGTTTTTCAACATTCTACAG
>NC_036866.1:32985654-32988710 GCF_002910315.2 Salvelinus sp. IW2-2015
GGAGTGTGGAAAAAGGTTGTACTGACGCTAGAACAACAAGGAGGAATTTGGACATAAATGATGGACATTATCGAACAAAACCAACATTTATTGTGGAACTGGGATTCCTGGGAGTGCATTCTGATGAAGATCATCAAAGGTAAGTGAATGTTTATAATGTACTTCTGACTTTTGTTGACTGCATAATATGGCGGATATATTTTGGTCTTGATTGGGCTCTGAGCGCCGACTCAGATTATTGCATGGTTTGCTTTTCCGTAAAGCTTTTTTGAATCTGACACAGCGGTTGCATTAAGGAGAAGTGCATCTAAAATTCCATGCATAACAGTTGTATCTTTTAGCAATGTTTATTATGAGTATTCCTGTAAATTATGTGGCTCTCTGCAAAATCAATGGATGTTTTGGAACTTCTGAACGTAAGGCGCCAATGTAAACTCTGATTTTTGGATATAAATATGAACTTTACCCGAACAAAACATACATGTATTGTGTAACATGAAGTCCTATGAGTGTCATCTGATGAAGATCATCAAAGGTTAGTACTCATTCCTCTCTCCTTCGACCCCACTTCACAGTAAAAGCATCAGACAAGGTTCTAAAGACTGTTGACATCTAGTGGAAGCCTTAAGAAGTCCAACATTACCAATATCCCACTGTATCTTCAATAGGAGCTGAGTTGAAAATCGACCAACCTCAGATTTCCCACTTCCTGGTTGGATTTTTTTCTCAGGTTTTTGCCTACCATATGAGTTTTGTTATACTCACAGACATCATTCAAACAGTTTTAGAAACGTCAGAGTGTTTTCTATCCAAATATACTAATAATATGCATATTCTAGCTTTTATGGCTTTGTAGCAGGCCGTTTACTCTGCGCATGCTTTTCATCTGAACGTGAAAATACTGCCCCCTACCCCAAAGAAGTTAATGGAATTATCAGAATGATGGAGATTCATTGCTTGCGCCAACCCTCTCTCCCTCCATCTCTCTCTCTCTGCCTTTCAGGTAGAGCTCACATAATCACAGGATGACAGGGCATAGGGGAGGTGAATGATGTCTTCTAGAAGTCTTGTTGGGGCTGGCCCTGCTATGTGACCCTGTGTGATGGGGCTGTATTGGAGTCACCCTGTGGAGAGTTATAGGGCTTAAACACAGAGCTGGAATACACACACTCAACATCACTGCTCTTACAATTTTTCATCAAAGGTTTTACTCTCGAGTGCGAGTAACGTCAGTGTTCTAATTAATTTGATTAACTCCTACAGTCCCACAGTGACGCTAGCGCGTTCTGGACTTCTAACSTCTTTAAAACATTGTGTGTTTGAGCTACAGACTTCTGAGCTGTACAATTGGATCTGTCTATGTCTTCTGCATCCATTGATGCCAACCATTAACAGGGGCTGAGCTGGAGTGGCGTTTGTGACACAAGGGCAGATCCCGAAGTGGCTCAGGGCTGGGTCTTTTTACAAAAAGTCTGATTGGTTTGAGCTCCCTATTAAAAGCTGACTCTCAAGAACACGTACGTGTAAAATGTTTTGCTCTATGATGCTCACAAGCTACACAAGAGTGATTAGAAAGTAAGGGATTCTACATATATCATAATAAATCCCAGGACATAGTGTCTACAGTTTGTAATAATCTCACATACAGTGCCTTCAGAAAGGCACTGAATGTGAGATTATTTTCAACATTTTGTTGTGTTACAGTGGGATTAAAATGTATTTCCTTTTTTTTTTATGTCAACGATCTACACAAAATACTCTGTAATATCAAAGTGGAAGAAAATTCTAACATAAAAACATACATTAAAAAAAATGATGTATCTTGATTAGGTAAGTATTCAACCCTCTGAGTGAATATATGTTAGAATCACCTTTGGCAGTGATTACAGCTGAGAGTCTTTCTGGGTAAGTCTCTAAAAGCTTTCCACACCTGGATTGTGCAACATCTGCCCATTTATTATTTTCAAAATTATTCCAGCTCTGTCAAATTTGGTTGTTGATCATTGCTAGACAACCCTTTTCAGGTCTTGCCATACATTTTTAAGCAAATTTAAGTCAAAACTGTAACTCGGCCACCCAGGAACTAACTCATTTTATGTGTTGTATTGATTTGCACCAAACATAACACTTTGTATTCAGGGAAAAGTGAATTGCTTTTCCACATGTTTTGCCTTGTTGCAAGCAGGATGCATGTTTTGGAATATGTTTCTTCTGTATAGGCTTCCTTATTTCTCTCCCAGGAGGGCAGGGAAAGCGAAAATTAGGGGCTGCTTGGTCTGTTTCCCCTGTCTGTCTTTTGCTCTGTCTTGTGCTGTCTCTGTTCTGCTCACTGTCTGTTCTGTTCCTGTTCTTCTATGATGTTATGGTTGTCTGTCATGTTCTTGTCTGTCTGTCTAGTCTGTTGTTTGTCTGTCTTGTCTGTCTGGTTCTTGTCTGTCTGTCTGTCTGTCTGGTCTGTTTGTTCTAGTCTGTCTGGTCTCTGTCTTGTGGCTAGTTCTGTCTGTTGATACTGTACTGTTGGTCTGGTCTGTCTGATCCATAGTGTGTGTGTGTTTATCTGCTCATATTGTTAATGAGCACATTCCTTGCTGTCCATAGATAACGTTAAATTAAAAATTATTCTCTCAGTTGTCTTATAGTACAACTGCCATTTATTACACTATGTTTAACAGAAAATAGAGTGTGTAGGTCTGTAAAACAACGCCAGATACCTGGCTCATATGGTAGATAATATAATTCCTGACTGCAGGGTTTTATTACCTCTCTTAATCGGATAACTGCTATACGTTATAGTGCTAATAAGTGGGAGTCCTGTTGCTCTCTATTGTAGTTGGTGTCAGTCGTAATGAGTGGAATCAAAAGATGTTGGTGTATACTTCATTCTCACACATAGTTGGTTATCGGACGGAGCACTTAGAGATACCATCATGTTCTGAAAAAGAGGATATTTACAAATATAGTCGTGTATCTTTCTCTGTATCTTTTAAGCCAGTGTATTTACCGATAGACGACATTAACCAGTAAGGCTGCCTTCTTTGCAAGGCATTGGAACTCCT
>NC_036866.1:32994428-33004062 GCF_002910315.2 Salvelinus sp. IW2-2015
GAAAACCTCCCTGGACTTTGTGGTTGAATCTGTGTTTGAAATTCACTGCTCCACTGAGGGACCTTACAGATAATTGTATGTGTGGGGTACAGAGAKGAGGTACTCATTTAAAAAATCATGCTAAACACTATTATTGCACACAGAGTGAGTCCATGCAACTTATTTAGCAAATGTTTACTCCTGAACTTATTAATTTGTAAAAACATAATTCCACTTTGACATTATGGTGTATTCTGTGTAGTCTCCCAAAACTTCTAAATTCAACCCATTTTMAATTCAGGATGTAACACAACAAAAYGTGGAAAAAGTCAAGGGGTGTGAATACTTTCTGAGGGCACTGTAGTTGATGTCACAAAATCCAAACTCCACACAGGTGTCACTGACTAGTTGGATATTTATTTCCCACTGAGCAAMATTTTTTGTACTTAAAGCATTCATATAAATGCATTTTTATCAGGTATTTGCTTTGGGTCAGCTATTTGCCTCACTTTATTGTGAGGCAAAATATAAGGGCTGGACTTTCATATAAATGGAAGTCCGATAAATTAAAAGTCTATKTTTTGCTGGGGTCTCGAGATTGTGCAGATCTTGTTCTATTACATTGTTCTGTTCTGTAGAGTCTAGACAAAATAGGAAACATATCCGATCAAACAATTTCTTTATTGCAAACGAATCCCAATACCAATCCCAGGTGTAGCCTGGTAGTGTGTTTACAGACAGTACCCTACACCAGAAGGGAAAAAAACCTGGAACTGATCAAGAGACAGCCACTCCAGATGGGTCTGATCCACTCTCTGCAAACCAAATAAAATTAAAGCCGGATTCAGGGACAYTGGGGTAGTGTGGGGAATACGACCTGGTGTCTTTAATCAAAAATAACAATGCTCTTTAATTCTGTGTTAATTAAATGTAGATTTCCCTAAGTGAGGTAGGAGCACCAGTGCCACGGGAGCCTTCAGACACATAAACACTCGCTCTGAGGATTTGTTTTTTAATAAACCCACATAWATTTACACAGCCGGCCCATCACCAGCAGGCTAGTTTCTCCCAGACAAAACTTCTCAAACAATTACAGGAATGTGCACTGGTTAGTCTCTGTCAAGACACACATACTGCGTGGTACTGCTTCACCTGGACACACACAGATGTGGTGGAGTCCTTCCATGCTTAACTGGTTATTAACAACAGTATCATGGAACTCTACAGAGGTGGTAAGTTGAGTTTGAAAAGTTGTAGCCATCCTTCCCCAAAAGAGAAAGCACAGATTCCTCCCAAGCCTTGGGATATATTATATTTCTTTCTTTCTCTCTTTCATCTGATCTTTCTCTTCATCAAGATGGTGCCGACAGAGAGGGCTGCCTCGTTTTTAGTCCTTAGGACTAGCTGTATTTTGTTTTTTTATGTATTATATGCTGTCGGAGATTCTCAGTGCATCGCGCCGACAGGAATAAACATCTCTCCGGTAAGAAGAAGGGTGTATGTTTCATGATTAACTACTCATGGTGTAATTGTAACAACATACAGAAACTCAAGTCCTCTTGTTCACCTGACCTATAATTCCTCACAATCAAATGCCGACTGTATTATCTCCCAAGAGAATTATCTTTGGTTATTGTCACAGCCGTGTATATCACCCCTCAGGCCAATACCAAGACGGATCTCAAGGAACTTCACTGGACGTTATGCAAACTGGAAACCATATATCCTGAGGCTGTATTTATTGTAGCTGGGGATTTTAACAAAGAACATTTGAGAACAAAGCCACCTAAATTCTATCAGCAAATCAACTGTAGCACTCGTGCTGGAAAAACACTGGACCACTGTTACTCTAACTTCCGCGATGCATACAAGGCCCTCCCCCGCCCTAATTTCGGGCAAATCTGACCATGACTCTATTTTGCTCCTCCCTTCCTATAGGCAGAAACTCCAACAGGAAGTACCGGTGCAAAGGACTATTCAACCCTGGTCTGACCAATCAGAATCCACACTGTTTTGATCAAGCGGACTGGGATATGTTCCAGGTAGCCTCAGAGAATAATATCGACGTATACGCTGATTCGGTGAGTGAGATTATAAGGAAGTGTATAGGAGATGTTGTACCCACTGTGACTATTAAAACCTACTCTAACCAGAAACTGTGGATAAATGACAGCATTCTCACAAAACTGAAAGCGCGAACCACCGCATTTAACCATGGAAAGGTGACYGGRAATATAGCCGACTACAAACAGTGTAGTTATTATTAAAATGTCATTATAGAGACAAAGTGGAGTCACAATTCAATGGCTCAGACACRAGACGTATGTGGTAGGGTTTACAGACAATCACGGACTGCAAAAGGAAAACCAGCCATGTCACGGACACCGACGTCTTGCTTACAGACAAATTAAACACCTTCTTTGCTCGCTTTGAGGATAATACAGTGCCACTGACGCGGTCCGATACCAAGGACTGTGGGCTCTCCTTCTCTGTGGCCGACATGAGTAAGACATTTAAACGTATTAACCYTTGCAAGGCTGCGGGCCCAGACGGCATCCATAGCCGCTTCCTCAGAGCATGCGCAGACCAGCTGGCTGGTGTTCTTACAGACATATTCAATCTCTCCCTATCMCAGTCTGCTGTCCGCACATGCTTTACGATGGCCACCATTGTTCCTGTTCCCAAGAATGCAAAGGTAACTGAACGAAATGAGTATCACCCCGTAGCACTCACCTCTGCCATCATGAAGAGCTTTGAGAGGCTAGTTAACATAAGGATAGGCTCCATTTCTTAAATTTTCGCCTAAAATGACATACCCAAATCTAACTGCCTGTAGCAAGGATATGCATATTATTGGTACCATTTGAAAGGAAACACTTTGAAGTTTGTGGAAATGTGAAAGGAATGTAKGAGAATATAACACATTAGATCTGGTAAAAGATAATACAATTGTACCATCATCTTTGAAATGCAAGAGAAAGGCCAWAATGTATTATTCCAGCCCAGGTGCAATTTAGATTTTGGTCACTAGAAGGCAGCAGTGTATGTGCAAAGTTTCTGACTGATCCAATGAAACATTGCTTTTCTGYTCAAAATGTTGTRTCAAGACTGCCCAAATGTGCCTAATTTGTTTATTAATAAMTKTTCATGTTCAAAACTGAGCACTCTCCTCAAACAATAGCATGGTATTCTTTCACTGTAATAGCTACTGTAAATTGGACAGTGCAGTATTGGCTTTCTGCCAATATCAGATTTGTCTATGTCCTGGGAAATGTCTTGTTACTTACAACCTCATCCCTAATCGCATGTAGCCTACGTATAAAGCTCAAACCGTCCACAGCAGACTTAACAAGTCCAATACAGCAAATGAAAGATAAACATCTGTTAATCTACCCATCGTGTCCGATTTTTAATGTTTTACAGCGAAAACACAACATATGTTTATGTTAGATCACCACCAAATCCAAAAAACACACAGCCATTTTCCCAGCCAAGATAGAGTCACAAAAGCAGAAATAGAGATAAATGAATCACTAACCTTTGATAATCTTCATCAGATGACACTATAGGACACTCATCATGTTACACAATACATTTATGTTTTGTTCGATAATGTACATATTTATATCCACAAATCTCGGTTTACATTGGCGCCATGTTCAGAAAATATCCAGAGTAATTACAGAGAGCCACGTCAAATAACAGAAATACTCATCATAAACTTTGATGAAGATACATGTTTTACATATAATTAAAGATACACTTGTTCTTAATGCAACCGCTCGTGTCAGATTTTTTTTTTACTTTAAGGAAAAAGCATACCATGCAATAATCTGAGACAGCGCTCAGAAATACACAACATTTCTCCGCCATGTTGGAGTCAACAGAAATACGAAAATACATCATAAATATTCCCTTACCTTTGATGATCTTACATCAGAATGCAGTGCAGGAATCCTAGTTCCACAATAAATCATTGTTTGTTCGATAATGTCCATTACTAGTGTCCAATTAGCTACTTTTGCTAGCAGTTTAGTCACATGTCCAAACGCTGCGCCGGTCCAAGCGAACTCGACGGAAACTTAAATAGTTATATTCCAGGTCGAATAAACTGGGCAAATTAAGTAGAGAATCAATCTTCAGGATGTTGTTACATATATATCCAATAACGTTCCAACCAGAGCATACGTTTGTCTACAGAGTAATGGAACGCATGGCATATCATGACTAGTGCGCGTAACAGGAACTAGCATTCTGCCAGACTATGACTCAAATAGCTGCCATCCGGCCCACATCACACGAGAGGCTTAATTCCATGTTTGTTTGTACAATTCCACATTGAACACTTTAATAAATGAAACACTAGTCACTTTAATAATGGCACTTTATAATGTTTACATACAGTTGAAGTCGGAAGTTTACATACACCTTAGCCAAATACATTTAAACTCAGATTTTCACAATTCCTGACATTTAATCCTAGGAAAAATTCCCTGTTTTAGGTCAGTTAGGATCACCACTTTATTTTAAGAATGTGAAATGTCAGCATATAGTAGAGAGAATGATTTATTTCAGCTTTTATTTCTTTCATCACATTCCCAGCATTGCCTTTCAATTGTTAACTTGTTAACTGGTCAAACGTCTTGGGTAGCCTTCCACAAGCTTCCCACAATAAGTTGGGAATTTTGGCCCATTCCTCCAGACAGAGCTGGTGTAACTGAGTCAGGTTTGTAGGCCTCCTTGCTCACACGGCTTTTTCAGTTCTGCCCACAATTGTCTATAGGATTGAGGTCAGGGCTTTGTGATGACCACTCCAATACCTTGACTTTGTTGTTCTTAAGCCATTTTGCCACAACTTTGGAAGTATGCTTGGGATCATTGTCCATTTGGAAGACCCATGTTGCTTCAATATATCCACATAGTTTTTCCACCTCATGATGCCATCTATTTTGTGAGGAGCTTCAGTCCCTCCTGCAGCAAAGCACCCCACAACATGATGCTGCCACCCGTTCTTCACGGTTGGGATGGTGTTCTTCGGCTTGCAAGCCTCCCCCTTTTCCTCCAAACATAACGATGGTCATTATGGCCAAACAGTTCTATTTTGTTTCATCAGACCAGAGGGCATTTCTCCAAAAAGTACGACCTTTGTCCCCATGTGCAGTTGCAACCGTAGTCTGGCTTTTTTAATGGAGTTTTGGAGCAGTGGCTTCTTCCTTGCTGATGGGCCTTTCAGTTATGTCGATATAGGACTAATTTTACTATGGACAGAGATACTTTTGTACCTGTTTCCTCCAGCATCTTCACAAGGTCCTTTGCTGTTGTTCTGGGATTGATTTGCACTTTTGCACCAAAATACGTTCCTTTCTAGGAGACGAAGCGTCTCCTTCCTGAGCGTATGACGCTGCGTGTCCCATGGTGTTTATATTTGCGTACTATTGTTTGTACAGGTGAACATGGTACCTTCAGGCATTTGGAAATTTCTCCCAAGGATGAATCAGACTTTTGGAGGTCTACAATGTTCTTTCTGAGGTCTTGGCTGATTTCTTTGATTTCCCATGATGTCAAGCCAAGAGGCACTGAGTTTGAAGGTAGGCCTTGAAATACATCCACAGATACCGTCCAATTGACTCAAATTGTGTTAATTAGCCTATCAGAAGCTTCTAAAGCCATGACATAATTTTCTGGAATTTCCAAGCTGTTTAAAGGCACAGTCAACTTAGTGTATGTTAACTTCTGACCACTGGAGTTGTGATACAGTGAATTATAAGTGAAATAATCTGTCTGTAAACAATTGTTGGAAAAATTACTTGTGTCAATTGTTTTTTTAACAAGAAATTTGTGGCAGTGTTGAAAAACGAGTTTTAATGACTCCAACATAAGTGTATGTAAACTTCTGGCTTGCTCTTTATCTGGCATTAATCATCTCATATGTATATACTGTATTCTATACTATCTGTTGCATCTTAGCCTCTGCCACTCTGTCATTGCTCATCCATATATTCATAKTTATATATTCTTATTCCATTCCTTTTCTTAGATTTGTGTGTATTAGGTATTTGTTAGATATTGCTGCACTGTGGGAACTATAAGCACAAGCATTTCGCTACWCTCGCAATAACATCTGCGAACCACGTGTATGTGACAGTAAAATTTGATTTGATTTGATCAGTGTAGTGGGCAAATCGTTGGCCACAGGAGAAAAGTGTGAAGAGAGAGGAAAAAACAGTCATCCTGGTTGTCTGAGTGTGAAAAGAGCAGCATTGTCTGTCAGCTCCAGCCCCCAGGCCCATCAGGCCCCCCAACCCCTGATTGTCTCCTTATCTGGTCTCCACTCTCCTGGAGGAAGAAAAACAGAGCTGCTCCCACACATAGATCTGGTTATTATTTTTCTGTCCTTTAACTAAAACATCCATTATGGGAAATGCTAGGACGACCGTGCCCTTTTCAGCAGCGACTGTGTCATAGCTCAGACGGGGGATAATGGCACTGTGATTCAAGCYGATTCAGGACTGATTAAGAGTGACAGATCTTTAAACCAATTCACAACCTATTTATGTGAGGAGGAGAGCGAGAGAAATATGGGGGCGGGAGAGGGGGAAGGAGAGGTCCTCTAACTCAGTTGGTAGGGCATGGCACTTGTWACACCAGGGTAGTGGGTTTGATTCCCGGGACCACCCATATGTATGCACGCATTACTAAGTCGTTCAGGATAAAACTGTCTGCTAAATGGCATATATCATTATATATATATTGAGGGAGATRTCAATTGAAAGATGTCCGGTCAAGTTGGAGAGAGAAATAACAGGCAGGAGGAGAAGTAGTGGGAGAGCACAGAGAGGTAGAGATGGTTTTCTTCTGGAGGCTGGCAGGTCTAATTGGAGAGAGAAATGACAGGCAAACACACCATGACTCACAGAATCAGTCGTTATCAATACAGCGCCACAATAAAGTTTGATTTGGCTGCTAGGGGGCAAGGAGACCCCAGCTTCGTTAAAATCATTGACAACTACTTGCCGTTTTCATTGTTAAGTAAATGGTATAACTATTTGGTTTTAATATCACCTCTTGAAGAGCATAGTCAAAACTACACATTTTCGATTATTCCACATTTAGCGCTATCATCAGAGTTATACAGCAAGTAAGAGCATGCTTTTTGTAATCAGTAAACATCAATTGATCATGTATTTTCATATACGTGARSGTAGCCAGATCCATTTGACATGTAGTTAGCTAGCTAAGCAAACAACATGTGAGATTAGGCTTGACATCGGCAAGTCATCGTCCTGGTAAAGTTGTCAGTCATACTACAGTCATCACCACAATAGATGGYAAGCAAATCAAACAATATTTGGATGTAGCCAGCTAGTTTATCCCCTGAAAGTTAGCTGTTAGTTTCAAATGATCATCATCTTATCAGTGGAACTGTGTTATTTATTACAGCTTCTTTGGTGTTGTTAGCTATCTCTTTGAAAAGGATTTATSTTTGTGAATCATTGTGCATTTAAACTTTAGATCACACTTACTTTGTGTGCTGAATGTGAATAAGGGAGAAGAGATTTCTGTGTCTCCTGTGTCTCTCTGTCTTGTGTCTCCTCCTGTGCTCTCTGTGCTCTCTGTGTCCTCTCTGTCTGCTCTCTGTGTCTCTCTCTGTGTCCTTCTCTGTGTTCTCCTTGGTCTCTCTTGTGCTCTCGTCTGCTCTCTGTGTCTCTCTGTTGTCTCTCTGTCTCTCGTCTGCTCTCTGTGTCTCTCTGTGTCTCTCTGTTTCCGTCCTCTCTGTGCTCGTCCTCCTCATGTGTCTCGACTGTGTGTTCTCTGCTGTGTCTCTCTGCTGACCTTGTTCTCTCGTGTCCTGTGCTCTCTCTCTGTGTTCTTCTGTGTCTGTTCTCTCCGTGTGTCCTGGTCTCTCTGCTCTGGTCTCTGTGCCCTCTGTTCCTTCTGTCTCTTGTTCCCTCTCTGGTCTCTCTTGGTCTCTCGTGTTGCTCTCTGTGCCTCTCTTCCTGTGCGGCTGCTGGCTCCTTTTGTCTCTCCCTCGTTCTTGCAGGTCTTTCACAGGGGAAATGGAAAGCTGTTTGTATTAGAATGAGTGAGGAGGTAGAGGAATGGGAAAGAGAGAATAGAGTGCAGTACGGAAAGAGAAAGAAGAGCATTTTTATCATCAACATTAATAAACAAGCAATTGCAATCCTATCTCCTCCACATTCCTTATTACGCCTTCAGTTTGGGAGTCATATAAACATATTAACATGTGGATATGAAAAACAACAGAGTAATCAATGGCTCCCGGATCTATCTCAAACACTTTCCTAGCAGGGTGTTATGCCTTTAATTCAATGTGAGCAGTGTGGGTAGTACTCCAGACGAGACCGGTCTTGAGTCTGGTCTCTAGACACATTTTCTAGACTACATATTGAGTGTCTTGGTCTTGTCTCCGTTGTCAGATACATTTTTACTCGGTCTTGACTCGTCTCGGACCATGAGGACTCCATAATTTCTTGCCTGATGACCAGACGAGACCAGCTGGGTAGAAAAAACTCATACGTAAATTATCAGCTTCCATTCAGTCGGTGCAAATAAAACCGCTTCACCAGGCAAATATATACACTCTTGTCATGAAACATTGAATATCTTATTCACACCTATTGAAACCTGTGCTCCTAATTACACTTAACATTACTGTTCTTTACTTTATTGAAAAATATCCTCAAACATTGTTGCTTTTGCCAGAATTTTGTTGATTCATCTGTAGGAAGAGTGGGCGAATTGTTTTTGAAAGTTGCTCGCTCACTATTAGTAAGGGGAATGGGGGGGAATTGTAAACAGTTTTATATCAGTTGAAGAGGAACTGTTTACATACACTTAGGTTGGAGTCAATAAAACTCGTTTTCAACAACTAATGCTCAATTTCTTGATAATACTTGAAACAAACTATAGTTTTGGGCAAGCTCAAGTTAGGGACAGACTCTACTTTGTGCATAAACAAAGTAATTTTTTGTCCAACAATTGTTACAGACAGATTGATTTCACTTATAATTCACTGTATCACAAACTCAGGGGACAAAGTTACATACACTAGGTTGACTGTGCCGTTAAAACAGCTTGGACATTTCAGAAACGGGTTGTCATGCTTTTAGAAAGCTTCTGACAGGCTAATTGACAATAATTTGAGTCAATTGTAGGTGTACTGTGGACGTATTTCAAGCGCTACCTTTCAATCTCAGTGCCTCTTGCTTGACAAAATGGGAAAATCAAAGAAAACAGCCAAGTAACGCAAGTATATAAACAGCCATGGGAACTCACGCAGCTGTCATATCCGCTCAGGAATGGTAGCCTAATGCCATCACTATCACACAATTAGCGCAAAAGCGATAACAGTGATACGTCAAAGGATGTGTGTCACAGGCTTGTGATGCTGAAAGGACAGCGACCGTAATACCAGCGCAATCCATAGTAGGAGAATGCCTGTTGTAAAAACATATGGGCCAATAGAAAGATAGCAGTCACACACAGCATGACATTAAAGGATAAAAGCAGCCCATTCACTCAGACATAAAAGGCCACTATGGTCCAATCATATGAATACAAAACACAAACTATTATCCTAAGGCATTTCCCAATCGAAATTAAATTCCCATTTACAAAAAAATGTATTCACATA
>NC_036866.1:33004162-33005196 GCF_002910315.2 Salvelinus sp. IW2-2015
GTGTGTGTGTGTGTGTGTGTCTTTTCACAGTCCCCGCTGTTCCATAAGATGTATTTTTATCAGTTTTCTTTCAATCTGATTCTACTCCTTGCATCAGCTACCTGATGTGGAATGTAGTCATTGCTTTATGTAGTACTGTGTGCCTCTCATAGTCTTTTCTGGACTACGGGATTGTGAAGAGACCTCTGGTGGCATGTCTTGTGGGGTATGCATGGGTGTCTGAGTTGTGGGCTAGTAGTTTAATAAACAGACAGTTCGGTCATGTTTTCGGTCGCCTTGCCATGATTAAAAGCAGTGGTTCGCGCTTTCAGTTTTGCGCGAATGCTGCCATCAATCCACGGTTTCTGGTTGGGGAAGATTTGAATAGTCACCGTGGGTACAACATCACCTATGCACTTGCTAATAAACTCGCTCACCGAATCAGCGTATACATCAATGATGTTGTCTGAGGCTATCCGGAACATATCCCAGTCCACGTGATTGAAACAATCTTGAAGCGTGGAATCAGATTGGTCGGACCAGCATTGAACAGACCTGAGCACGGGCGTTTCCCGTTTTTAGTTTCTGTCTATAGGCTGGGAGCAACAAAATGGAGTCATGGTCAGATTTGCCAAAAGGAGGGCGAGGGAGGGCTTTGTATTCCCAACGGAAGTAAGAGTAGCAATGATCAAGAAAGCTGCCAGCCCGGATCGCGCATTCGATATGCTGATCAAATTTAGGGAGCTTTGTTTTCAGATTAGCTTTGTTAAAATCCCCAGCTACAATAAATGCAGCCTCAGGATATGTAGTTTCCAGTTTACATAAGAGTCCAATGAAGTTCTTTTAGGGCCGTCGAGGTGTCTGCTTGGGGGCGATATACACGGCTGTGATTATAATCTAAGAGAATTCTCTTGTTAGATAATGCAGTCGGCATTTGATTGTAAGGAATTCCAGGTCAGTTGAACAAAAGGACTTGAGTTCCTGTATGTTGTTATGATCACACCACGACTCGTTAATCATAAGGCATACACCCCCGCCCTTCTTCTTACCAGAAA
>NC_036866.1:33005221-33014084 GCF_002910315.2 Salvelinus sp. IW2-2015
TAGGACATGGAGGAAATATTGGATGAGCAGGACCCTGGGACACAGCCGGGGAGTATCGCCGTCCTAAGGAGGAGTTAGAAGCAGCCAAAGCGGAACGCGATATACGAGAAAAATACTGGAAAATAGAGAACAGCGAAAATATGTAGGTACACGCTAATCACAGAAACCCGAGAGGCAGCCCCAATATTTTTTTTGGGGGGGCCACACAAGAGATTAGCTGAGTCAGGTAGGAGACCTGAGCCAACTCCTCGTGCTTACCGTGGGGCGCGTGTAACTCCGTTCAGGGCACCGTGTTATGGCAGGAAATCGCACCGGTGTCTCCAGTTGCTTCTTAGCCCCGGCGCGCTCTATTCCAGCTCCTCGCTGTGCCGGGCTAGAATGGGCATCCAGCCAGGACATAATTGAGCCGCTCTATGTTCTGGATCTCCAATGCGTCTCCACGGTCCTGTGTATCGTTCCTCCTCTCCGACTCAACCCTGAGTGCGTTTCTCAGCCCGGGTACACCAGTGCCGGCACCACGCACCAGCCCTCCAGTGCGCCTCCAGGGTCCAGTACGTCCTGTTCCTCCTCCCCACACTCGCCCTAGGTGCGTGTACCCAGCCCGGTACCACAAGTTCCTGGACACGCACCAGGTCTACAGTGCGCCTCGGGATCCCAGTATGCCCTGTTCCTCCTCCCCCCACTCGCCTTGGGTGCGTGTCCCCAGCCCGTAAACCACCCAGTTCCGGCAACCACGCAGTCAGGCCTACAGTGCGGCTCCAAGGTCCAGTATGCCCCTTTCCTCTCACCGCACTCGCCCTGAGGTGCGTGTCCCCAGCCTGGTTCCACCAGTTCCGGCACCACGCACCACCTACAGTGCGGCCTCGACAGTCAGGAGCTGCCAGCCGCCCGTCAGTCCAGGAGCTGCCAGAGCTGCCCGTCAGTCAGGAGCTGCCAGAGCTGCCCGTCATCAAGGAGCTTGCCAGAGGTCGCCCCGTCAGTCAGGACTGCCAGAGCCGCCGTTCAGTCAGGAGCTTGCCAGAGCCGCCCGTCAGTCAGGGACATGCCGAGCGCCGTCAAACAGGAGCTTGCCACGAGCCGCCGTCAGTCCGGAGCTTGCCAGAAGCCGCCCGTCAGTACCGGAGGCTGCCAAGAGTCGCCCTCCTGTCCGGAGCTGCCAGAGTCGCCCTTCCTGTCGGCGCTGCCAGAGTCAGCCTCCTGTCCGGCGGCTGCCAGAGTCGCCCTCCTGTCCCGCGCTGCGAAGAGTCGCCCTCTCTGTCCGGCGCTGCCAGAGTCGCCCTCCTGTCCGGCGCTGCAGAGTTCGCCCTCCTTGGTCCCGGCGCTGCCAGAGTCGCCCTCCTGTCCGGAGCTGCCAGAGGTCGCAAGTCAGGACTGACTCTCATGAGCTGCCCTTCCATCCAGTGGCGCCCTCTATCAATGTGTCTTCAGTCCGGGCCCGCTGCTGATTCAATTATATTCCACAGATATAATTGAATCTGAACAACCCTTAAGTTGAAACGAATATGAAATATGACCTTGGCATTCTATAATCTGAACATAAATGTATACATTTTAAGTTTGTTCACCTCATTTATTTAACACCAAGGAAACTTTTATAATACAATTGGCCCCTAATCCCAACTGGTTCACTGTGTCCCCTAAATCAGGCAGGCACATTTCCCTTATATGACATGGGAGTGCCCATGCAGTTAAGATGCTTCTGGAGACAAGTTACAAATTCGGTGTTTTGTTTACTAATGATGATAGCCCCTTGAATCCTACAATCAATCAGCAGAAGATTACTGCTAACAGGCAAAAACATTTTTTGGCTATAAGTGGCCACCACCTCACTCTCTCCCATTTACCAATGGTGTCAGAGCGAAGGCCTAAAAATGGTCCCAAAGACCCCAGCCACCCTAAGTCAAATAGACTGATCTTTTGATACCACCATCGGCAAGCGTACCGGAGCGCCAAAGTAATAGGTTCAAGAGGCTTTCTATAAAGCTTCTAACCCCCAAGCATAAGACTCCGAACACATAATCAAACGGCCTACCCAGACTATTTGCATGAACCCCCCCTTTTACACGCTGCCTTTCTCTCTGTTTGTTCTCAATCTTATGAATAATCACTTTAATACTCTAGCCTAACATGTACATGTTTACCTCAACTACCTGTGCCCCCGCACAATGCATTTGTACCAGTATCCCTTTTTTCCCCTGTAATTAGTCTGGCTATTGCTTATATTTACCCACTGTTCTTTAAATTACTTGTTACTTTTATGTTCTTGATCTCATCCATATTTTTTGGAACTGGCGTTGTTGTTAGGGGCTCCCTAAGTAAAGCATTTCACCTGTAAGGTATACACCTGTTGTATCGGCGCATTGTGAACTAATTACATTTGATTTGATACAGTTACGATTAAAGTTATTACATTTTTAATTATCGACGACGCAGAATGAATGTGGCTGGTCAAGAACAATTTAGGCATCGGACAAAACAACTGAGTGTACCAAAAACCATGCTCTTTCCATAACATAGATGAAAGATATTATCCCTATTGATGTCAATTGTTAAATCACTTCAAATCCGTGTAGAGAAAGGGAGGAGACCAGGTTTAAGAAGATTTTTAAGCCCCTTGAGACAATGAGACATTGATTGGTATGTGGTGCCCATTCGAGAGGGTGAATGGGCAAGACAAAAGTTTGAAGTGCCTTTGGAACCGGTATGGAGTGCCAGGCACACACATTTGAGTGTGTCAAGAACTGCAACATTGCGGGGTTTATCATGCTCGACCACCTCCGCCGTTTATCAAGAAGTTGTCACAAACCCCAAAGAAACATCCAGCAACTTGACAACAACTGCTGGGAATATTAGAGTTCAACATGGGGCCAGCATTTTCATGTGGAACACACTTCGACCACCGTTGTAACGTCCATGCCTGGCGGAATTCGAGATGTTCTGAGGGCAAAAAAGGGTACAACTCAATAATTCAGGAAGGTTATTCCAAATGTTTTGCTACCACTCCGTGTATTTCTTGACCTCACACATATAAAAAACAAATTATAATAATATTTTACCTTGTTAACTTTTTTGCTTCAGGCCCAACAGGGAAGCCTAGCGGTGTACGCGGAGGATGGGTCTCTGCGTATTAATGGGGGATTGGGGGGAATGTAGGGAACTCAAGGATGGATGGTTGGATTGGGTGGGGAATTGCAAGTTTCCAGTGCGGAGGAAGGATGCCGGCGGGTGATGGGAGACTGAGGGGGGCAATGGTTCCAGAGGTTATCTGTTATATGCTTAAAAAAAAAGTGTACTGTTAACCCCCCCCCCCCCCCCCTCTGAAAAAAAAAAGAATTACGAAATAAAAAGTATTGTATACATTTTGGTGACCAATCTGGGACCCCCGGTTTGCCAAGGCAAAACAGGAATTAATTTGATTTCAAGTGTTGTACTCCGTGGTTAAAAAAGAAGGGAAGAGGGACAGAGGGAGAGGAATGTTTAGGTTGTTTTTGGCCTTTTTGGTGTGCTAGTGTTAAACGTGATATGTCGGCTCCTTGAAATGGGGTTATATCTTCTTTTTTCTGTCATTGATGAGTTATGAAAAATTACAGAAATTGAATTCATGCCCGTGTCTGTGTATGTTTGCCTGTGTGTGTGTGGATGTTTGTGTGTGCACATGTTTGTGTGTGTTTTGAATTTGTTACAGACATAACCCGTGACGAAGTATACCACAACAATTTTGCTGCAATAATTTGGTAGGAGTCCAGAAGCGGTTTTATTTGGCTATGTCCCTTTGAGGATGATGATTTATTAAATAAAGCAGGAAAAATCGGAGCTCACTGCAGTTGTATTTTCTGTGTTTCCTATAATTCACTCTGAATATTTCGTAATTTCTCTGACAGTTCAATACTGTTACGTTTTTAGAGCAGGAGACACTGAGAGACAATGCAGAAAACAAGAAGCAGGAGAGAGAGAGAAAGAGATCGAAGAGGTTTAAACAATTTTGATGTTGTAGTCTTGCAAAAGGTTTGAAAAATCTGTGTTGTGTCACAGAAGCATGTCTTGATGCAAAAGCCGCTCCGCCCGTCGTTCCTCTTTCACTCTCTCTCTCCTCCTCCTCCCCTCCTCTCTCTGTCTCTCTCTGCTCTAATGTAAAAATTATGAGTCTTCTCTATCAGCTCTCCTAACCTTCAATTCCATTGCAATTTACATTTTAGTCATTCAATTGTAAATATGTTTGTATGCTAATGGAATATCCAGAAGATTTTTGTCTTCCAGAGAAAAGAAGGGAGATATTAAAAGAGAAGAGAAAAAAGAGGAAAAGTGTGGACAGGACGTGGGGAGAGGTAAATTCGGTTCCTGGTGTCCTTCAGTCTTCTCCCTTCTTGTTCCTCTCCCAGAAAGGACCCCAACTGTCCCGTCACTCCCGGTGAATGTTAAGTGCGGCCTTCGCTCTTGTGACTAGCGTCCCGTCTGTCCAGACCACCCCTGCTGATTACATTTCCCTTCAGCCGATGAGAAAGGAAGAGAGCGCAAGAAAAAAAAACAAAAAAAATCTGAGATTGTTAGGTCAAAGGTCACAGTCATTTGTCTATATGTGTGAAGGTATGTATGTGTATTGTGAGTGTACGTGGTAGTGCATATACTGAAGGCCTTTATACTGTGTCTTTGTCTCATTGGCTGTGTGTGTCTATTTGTTGTGTGTGTGTGTGTGTGTGTGTGTGTGTGTGTGGTGTGTGTGTGTGTCTTTTTGTATAGGCCTAGCCTGTGTGTTTGTGTATGGTATCATTTTTTGCAGCCTGTGTTTTGTGTGTATCCTTGTCTCTCCTCTTGGACATCTTTGTCCAGACCAATGAGGCTGTGCTCCATTGTCCATCTCGTCTATTCATCCCTGGACAACTGCAGTCGCCTTCCGTCCCTTATCTCCTGGCGACCAAGGAAATAAATTACAAATTAATCACTCAGTGCCAGTTTCTTTAACTGCGTACCTCTGCTTTTGCATATAGAGTGTGCTGCTTTGGAGACGCGTGGCGTGAAAGTTACTCATACAGATGTAGGACCTAAATTTGAGCCAGTTTGCTACAGCAGGAAAATAATCCTGCAGCAACAAGAAATGTAAATTATTGTGGATTATTATGTGGATTATAATAATGCATTTTTTTTGTAGGGTATAAAAAAAAAAATTCTGCAAATCAAGTCTGAAATGGTAAAAACCTCTTTGGGTCGGTGTCCCGCTAGCTGTGCCACTACGACAAATTCTGGTGAAATTGCAGACGCGAAATTCAAAATACAAAAATCGTAATATTAAACATTCATGAAAATACAAGTGTCTTACATCGTTTAAAAGCTTAACATCTTGTTAATCCAACCCGAGTTGTCAGATTTAAAAAGGCTTTACGGAGAAAGCATACCATGCGATTATCTGAGACAGCGCCCCACATCAAAATACTTTTTCAAACCAGCACAGGCGTCACAAAATCACAAATTGCGATAAAATATTTCACTTACCTTTGAAGATCTTCCTCTGTTTGCAATCCCAAGGTCCCAGCCACACAATAAATGGTTGTTTTTTTCGATAAAGTCCCTCTTTATATACAAAAAAGTCAGTTAGTTGGCGCCATTGATTTCAGTAATCCACTCGTTCAACATGCATACAAACGAATCCAAAAAGTTACCGGTAAAGTTCGTCCAAACTAAAGTCAAACAATTTTCGAATTAATCCTCAGGTACTCTAATATCTAAATAACAATAACATTTACGACGGAGAATAGATTTTCAATAGGGAAGAAAAATAACAAAGAGCGCGCACCTTATCACGCACGCAACAAGACTACTTTTCTAATGAGGGACACCTTGGATATAACTACAACTATTTGTTCCAACTCAACATTAATTTGCTGATGACACAACAGTGGTAGGCCTGATTACCAACAATGACGAGACAACCTACATGAAGGAGTGAAAGCCTTGGCCGAGTGGTGCCCAGGAAAACAACCTCTCACTCAACATCAAGAAAACGAAGGAGCTAATCGTGGACTACATGAGACATCAGAGAGAGCACACCCTATCCACATCAACAGGCCACAGTGGAGAGGGTCAAAAGCTTCAAGTTCCTCAGCATGCACATCACTGAAAAGCATGACAGCGCATCTTCAACCTCAGGTGAGAAGAAATGTGTCTTGGCCTGTAAGACCCTCACAAATTCTATTGAGAGCATCCTTTTGGGCAGTTTCAACTCCTTGGTACGTGGTCCCGTGTGGCTCAGTTGGTTAGAGCATGGCGCTTGCAACGCCAGGGTTGTGGGTTCATTCCCCACGGGGGACCAGGATGAATATGTATGAACTTTCCAATTTGTAAGTCGCTCTGATAAGAGCGTCTGCTAAATGACTTAAATGTAAATGGTACGACAATTGCACTTCCGCAACAGCAGGGTTCTCTACAGGGTGGATAATTAAGGACCTCAGCCACCCAAGCCACAGCCTGTTCAACCCACTACCATATAGAAGGCTGAGACAGTTCAGGTGCATCAAAGCTGGGACCAAGAGACTGATAAACAACTTGTATCCCCAGGACATCAGACTGTTAAACAGCCACCACTAAATGGCCTCCACCCAGTACCCTGCCCTCTGCCCAGTACYCTACTCTGCCCCTCAGTCACTAGCTGGCTAGCACCGCGTACTCTACCCTGCACCTAAGGGACTGCTGCCCTATGTACAGTACATTGAACACTGGTCACTTTAATAATGTTCACATACTATTTATATATCTACTGCTGTACTATTTGTTAGTAGTGTGCTTGTTGACATTTACTGCTTTGAATGATAGTATCTAGGAACATTTCATTGCACCTGCCTTAACACCTACTAAACTGTGTGTTCAACCAATAAAATGTAATTTAAATAATTATCATTTCAAGTTATTGCATCATCATTATCAAGTTATTACCTACCCAAAAATATTATAAGACTCCCCGTTACATTCTGCAGTAAACTATAAGTGTGAAAAGTTAGCGGAGGACACATTTGAGACAGAACAGTGGAAAGTTTCACCTGAGGTTATCATTCTCATCACCTCTTTCTACTAATCAAATGTTTCATACAAGGAAATGTCTGTATTGATATACCTCCCTTCTCCTACAACAGCTCTTTACACTATTCTAAATTACTTCCCTACACAAAACAGTAAATGCTCAAAAGTTTCTGCCACCGGATCTCTGTACCTCTCTCTCTCACCACCACATCTCTCTTTCCCCAAMTCTCTCCTCCTCCCTCCTTCAGATACTGTACCTTTGTCAATGTGAACAACAATGTAAAGAAAGTGTGTGCCTATACTTCAGCAGGTATAGGGCAGAGCCCATTATTTCAAACAGGCCTATAGATGTAGGATCTTAATTTGATCAACCTTTTGTTGCCACTCTTTTCCACTCTTAAGGCTCGGGGGCAGTGTTCGGAAGTTCGGATGACTGACGTTCCCAAAGTAAACTGCCTGTTACTCAGGCCCAGAAGCTAGGATATGCATATAATTGGTAGCATTGGATAGAAAACACTCTGATAATGTCTGTGAGTATAACAGAACTGATATGGCAGGCGAAAACCCGAGGAAAATCCATCCGGACATTTTTTTTWAGGTCACAGGCCATTTCAATGCTAGCCTATGAGAAAAACAAATAGATAGGACCCAGATTGCAGTTCCTATGGCTTCCACTAGATGTCAACAGTCTTTAAACGGTGTGTCTTTTTGTATAGGCCTAGCCTGTGTGTTTGTGTTGTATCATTTTTTGCATGCCTGTGTGTTTGTGTGTATCCTTGTCTCTCCTCTTGGACATCTTGTCCAGACAATGAGGCTGTGGCTCCATTGTCATCTCTCTATTCATCCCTGGAAACTGCAGTCGCCTTCCGTCCCTTATCTCCTGCGACCAGGAAATTAAATTACAAATATAATCACTCAGTGCCAGTTTCTTTAACTGCGTACTCTTGCTTTGCATATAGAGTGTGCTTGCTTTGGAGACGCGTGGCGTGAAGTTACTCATACAGATGTAGGACCTAAATTTGAGCCAGTTTGCTACAGCAGGAAAATAATCCTGCAGCCACAAGAAATGTAAATTATTGTGGATTATTATGTGGATTATAATAAATGCATTTTTTTTGTAGGGGTTGATAAAAAAAAATTTTCTGCAAATCAAGTCTGAAATGTTAAAAACCTCTTTGGGTTCGGTGTCCCGCTGCGTGCCACTACGAAACTTCTGTGAAATTGCAGAACGCGAAATTCAAAATACAAAAATCGTAATATTAAACATTCATGAAAATACAAGTGTCTTACATCGTTTAAAAGCTTAACATCTTGTTAATCCACCCGCGTTGTCAGATTTCAAAAAGGTTTACGGAGAAAGCAATACCATGCGATTATCTGAGGACAGCGCCCCCACATCAAAATACTTTTTCAAACCAGCACAGGCGTCACAAAATCACAAATTGCGATAAAATATATCCCTTACCTTTGAAGATCTTCCTCTGTTTGCAATCCCAAGGGTCCCAGCTAACAATAAATGTTTTTTTTTGGATAAAGTCCTCTTTATATACAAAAAAGTCAGTTAGTTGGCGCCATTGATTTCAGTAATCCACTCGTCAACATGCATACAAACGAATCCAAAAAGTTACCGGTAAAGTTCGTCCAAACAAGTCAAAAAATTTTCAAATTAATCCTCAGGTACTCTAATATCTAAATAAACAATAACATTTACGACGGAGATAGTATTTCAATAGGGAAGAAAAATAACAAAGAGCGCGCACCTTATTCACGCACGCAACAAGACTACTTTTCTAATGAGGGACACCTTGGATATAAACTACAACTACTTTGTTTGTTTATTCCAGAAACAAGCTAT
>NC_036866.1:33014109-33019812 GCF_002910315.2 Salvelinus sp. IW2-2015
GAAGGCAGCATTGCTGTCAGCTGCCAGCCCCCAGGCCCATCGGCCCCCACCCTGATTGTCTCCTTTCTGGTCCTCACTCTCCTGGGAAGAAAAGACAGAGCTGCTCCACACAAGATCTGCTTATATTTTCTGTCCTTAACTACAAACATCCATTATGGGAATGCTAGGACGACCGTAGCCCTTTCCCAGCGGACCTGTGTCATAGCTCAATGACAGGGGTAATGGCACCTGTGATTCAAGCCGATTCAGCGACTGATTAACGAGTGAAGATCTTTAAACCATTCACAACCTATTTATGTGAGGAGGGAGCGAGAGAAATATGGGGGAGAGGGGAAGGAGAGGTCCCTCTAACTCGAGTTGGTATGGCAGGTGCCACTTGTTCACAGGGTAGTGGGGTTTGATTCCGGACCACCCATATTGTCTGCACCATCTAAGTCGTGGCAGCGTAAAACTGTCTGCTAAATGCATATATCATTATATATATATTGAGGGAGATATCCAATTGAGAACGATGTCCCGGTCAAAGTTGGAGAGAAAATAACAGGCAGGAGGAGAATAGGGAGAGCACCAGAAGGTAGGATGGTTTGTCTTCGTGACGGCTGACAGGTCTAATTGGAGAGAGAAATGACAGGCAAAAACAACCATGACTCACAGAATCCATCGTTTATCAATACAAGCGCAACACAATTAAAGTTGATTTTGGCTGCTAACGGGGCAAGGAGACCCCCAGGCTTCGGTAAATCATTGACGCACTAGCTGCCAGTTTTCATTGTTAAGTAACATGGTTATAACTATTTGGGTTTTAATATCCACCTCTTGAAGAGCATAGTCAAAACTAACATTTCGATTATTCCCACATTTACGCTATCATCAGAGTCTATACAGCAAGTAAGAGCATGCTTTTTTATCAGAACATCAATATCATAGTATTTTCATATAGCGTGGCGTAGCCCAGACCATTTGACATGTAAGTTAGCTAGCTAAGCAAACAACATTGAGTTAGGCTTGACATCGGCAAGTCATCGTCCTGAAATTCTCAGTCATTACAGAGTCATCCCACAATAGATGGCAGCAAATCAAACAATAGTTGATGTAGCCAGCTAGTTTATCCCCTGAAAGTTAGCTTTAGTTTCAAATGATCATATTCTTATCAGTTGACACTGTGTTATTTATTACAGCTTCGTTGGTGTGTTAGCGTATCTCTTTGAAAAGGATTTATCTTTGTGAACATGCTGCATTAAACTTGTAGATCCACACTTACGTTTGTGTGCTGAATGTGAATTAATTTTTTGTAATGGGAATTAATTTCGATTGGGGAAATGTTAGGATAAATAGTTGTGGTCTGTATTTCATGACTGTGGAACCTAGTGGCCTTTTATGTCTAGTGAATGGGCTTGCCTTATCTTTAATGTTCATGCTGTGTGTGACTGCTATTCTGTTCTATGGCCCTATGTGTTTTACCAAAAGTGCATTCTTCTACTGGAGTGCGCTGTATTACAGTCGCTGATCCTTTCAGCATCACAACGGCCGTGACACACCATCCTTTGACGTTATCACTGTTATCGCTTTTGGTAATTGTTGATAGTGATGGCATTAGGCTACCTTCCTGAGCCGGTTATGACGGCTGCGTTGGTCCATGGTGTTTATACTGCGTACTGGGCTGACTTTCTTTTATTTCCATGTTGTCAAGCAAAGAGGCCACTGAGATTGAAGGTGGCCTTTGCAATACGCCACAGGTACACCTCAATTGACTCAAATTATGGTCAATTAGACCTCTCAGAAGCTTCTAAAGCATGACAACCCTTTTCGGAAATGTCCAAGCTGTTTAACGCACACGTCAACCTAGTGTATGGTACGTTCTGTCCCATGAGTTGTGATGACAGTTGAATTATAAGTGAAATAATCTGTCTGTAAACAATGTTGGAAAATACTTTCTGTTTTGCACAAAGTAGAGTTGTCTGTCCCTAACTGACTTGCCACAAACTTCTGTTTTTATCAAGATTATCAAGCAATTTGAGAAGTGGTTGAAAACGAGTTTTATTGACTCCAACCTAAGTGTATGTAAACTTCCGTCTCTTCAACTGTATAAAGACTGTTACAATTCCCCCGTTCTCCCCTTACTAATAGTGAGGCGAGCAAACCTTCAACAATTCGCCCCACTCCTGTCCCTACAGATGAATCCAACAAATTCTGGCAAAAGCAACCAGGTTTACGGATATTTTCAATTAAAGCTAAGAACAGTAATGCTAGTGTGTAATATTAGGAGGCCCAGGTTTTCATAGTGATAAGATATTCATGTTTCTGAAAGGAGTGTATATAGTTTGCCTGGTGAAGCCGGTTTTATGCACCGGACTGAATGAAGCTGAAATTACTGTATGAGTTTTTTACCCCAGTTGGTCTCGTCTGTGTCTCAGAAAAATTATGAGTCTCTCTGTCCCGAGACGAGTCAAACCGAGTAAAAATGTATCTGACAAGTGAGACAAGACAAGCACACTCAATAGTTGTAGTCTAGAAAATGGCGTGTCAGAGACCAGCACGTCAGACCGGGTTCTCGGTCTGGATTACACACACTGCTCACATGGATAAAGCGATAACACCTGCTTAGAGAAGTGTTTGAGATAGATCCGGAGCCATTGATACTCTTTGTTTTTTCATATCAACATGTTTAATATGTTTATATGACTCCAACTGAAAGGGTAATAAGGGAATGTGGAGAGATAGGATGCAAATTGCTTGTTTGTAATGTTGATGAAAAAATGCTCTTCTTTCTTCTTCTGTTACTGCACTCTCATTCTCTCTTTCCCATCCTCTACCCTCCCTCACTCATTCTAATACAAACAGCTTTCCATTTCCCCCTGTGAAAGACCTGCAGAACGAGGAGAGACAAAGGAGCCAGACGCCGCAGAGGAGAGAGGCACAGAGAGAGACAAAGAGAGCGAGAGAGAGAAAGACACTTTATTTATTCAGTCAGATAGTCTAACGTGGCTTGAATAGATTTGATTGAGGAAGCTGCCTTTGGGATCACGGGAGCCTGAACTAAATGACATCGCCGCTGTAGCACTCATTACTTCTGCAATCATGAAGGGCTTTGAGAGGCTAGTTAAGGACCAATCACCTCCATCTTACCTGACACCCCTAAACCACAACAACAGAACCACAGACAAACGCGAATCGCCATTTCACTGCACACTACCCTATCCAACCTGGACAACTGAATACCTCAGGGGGCAAAAATATTTAGTCAGCCACCAATTGTGCAAGTTCTCCCACTTAAAAAGATGATAGAGGCCTGTAATTTTCATCATAGGTACACTTCAACTATGATAGACAAAATGAGGGAAAAAAATCCAGAAAATCCATTGTAGGATTTTTAATGAATTTATTTGCAAATATGGTGGAAAATAAGTATTTGGTCACCTACAAACCAGCAAGATTTCTGGCTCTCACAGACTGTACTTCTTCTTTAAGAGGCTCCTCTGTCTTCCACTCGTTACCTGTATTAATGGCACCTGTTATCAGTATAAAAGACACCTGTCCACAACCTCCAAACAGTTCACACTCCAAACTCCACTATGGCCCAAGACCAAAGAGCTGTCAAAGAGACACCAAACAAAATTGTAGACCTGCACCAGGTGGAAGACTGAATCTGCAATAGGTAGCAGCTTGGTTTGAAGAAATCAAACTGTGGGAGCATGAACCAACACACACACACACACACACACACACACACACACACACACACACACAAATAGACACACACACCCAATGAGACAAAGACACAGTATAAAGGCCTTCAGTATATGCACTACCCACGTACACTCACAACACACATACATACCTTCACACATATAGACAAATGACTGTGACCTTTGACTAACAATCTCAGATTTTTTTTGTTTTTTTCTTGCGCTCTCTTCCTTTCTCTATCCGGCTGAAGGGAATGTAATCAGCAGGGGTGGTCTGGACAGGACGGAACGCTAGTCACAAAGAGCGAAGGCGCACTTAACATTCACCGGGAGTGACGGACAGTTGGGGTCCTTTCTGGGAGAGGAACAAGAAGGGAGAGACTGAAGGACACCAGGACACCGAATTTACTCTCCCCACGTCCCTGTCCACCTTTTCCTCCTTTTTTCTCTCTCTTTTACTMTCTCCCTYCTTTTCTCTGGAAGACCAAAAATCTTCTGATATTCCCATTAGCATACAATCACTATTTACAATGAATGACTAAAATGTAAATTGCAATGGAATTGAAGGTAGAGAGCTGATAGAGAGATCATAATTTTACATTAGAGCAGAGAGAGACWGAGAGAGGAGGGAGGAGGGAGGAGAGAGAGAGTGAAAGAGAAAGACGGGAGGGAGGCTTTTTATCAAGACAGGTCTGTGACACAACACAATTCAAACCTTTTGCAGACTACAACRTCAAATGTTAAACCATCTTCGRTCTCTTTCTCTCTCTCTCCTGCTGTCTTGTCTTTCTGCATTTCCTCTCAGTGTCTCTGCTCTAAACGTAACAGTATTGAACTGTCAGAGAAATTACAAATATTCAGAGTGAATTATAGAAACCACAGAAAAATACAACTGCAGTGAGCTCCGATTTTCCTGCTTTATTTAATAAATCATCATCCTCCAAGACATAGCCAAATAAAACCGCCTTCTGACTCCTACCAAATATTCAGAAATATTTTGTGGTATACTTCGTCAGGGTATGTCTGTAACAAATCAAAACACACACAAACATGTGCACACACAAACATCCACACACACACACAAACATACACAGACACGTGGCATGAATCAATTTCTGTAATTTCATAACTCATCAAATGACAGCAAAAAAAGAAGATATAACCCCCAATTTCAAGGAGCCCACATATCACGTTACACTAGCACCACCAAAAGGCCAAACAACACTAACCATTCCTCTCCCTCTGTCCCTCTCCCTTCTTTTTCTTAACCACGGACGTACAACACTGAAAATCAAATTAATTCTGTTTTGCCTTGGCAACCGGGGTCCAGATGGTCACCAAAAATGTATACAACTTATTTTTTCGTTATTTCTTTTTTTTTCAGAGGGGGAGGGGGTTTACAGGTACACTTTTTTTTAAAGCATATAAAGATAACCTCTGAACCATTGCCCCCCTCAGTCCCCATCCACCCGCCCGCATCCTCCCTCCGCACCTGGAAACCTTGATTCCCCCACCCAATCCAACCATCCATCCCTTGAGTCTCCCCTTACATTCCCCCCAATCCCCCCCATAATAACCAGAGACCCATCCCTCCCCGTACCACCGCTTCCCTGTGGGCCTGAAAGCAAAGAAAGTAACAAGTAAAAAATTATATATATTTGTTTTTTATGTGTGAGTCAAGAATACACGGAGTGTACAAAACATTTGGAATACCTTCCTAATATTGAGTTGTACCCCTTTTTTGCCCTCAGAACATCCTCAATTCGCCAGGGCATGGACTCTACAAGGTGTCRAARGTGTTCCACAKGAATGCTGGCCCATGTTGACTCTAATACTTCCCACAGTTGTGTCAAGTTGGCTGGATGTTCTTTGGGTTTGTGGACAATTCTTGATAAACGCGGAAGCTGTCGAGCATGAAAACCCCAGCAATGTTGCAGTTCTTGACACACTCAAACTGGTGTGCCTGGCACCTACCATACCGCGTTCAAAGGCACTTCAAACTTTTGTCTTGCCCATT
>NC_036866.1:33026192-33027010 GCF_002910315.2 Salvelinus sp. IW2-2015
GTAAAATAACAATAGCCAGACTATATACAGGGAGGTACTGGTACAAAGTGCATGTGCGGGGGCACAGGTTAGTTGAGGTAACATGTACATGTAGGTAGAGTTATTAAAGTGATTATKCATAGATGATAACAACAGAGAGAAGCAGCGGTGTAAAAGGGGGGGCATGCAAATAGTCTGGGTAGCCGTTTGATTATGTGTTCAGGAGTCTTATGGCTTGGGGGTAGAAGCTTTATAGAAGCCTCTTGAAYCTATACTTGGCGCTCCGGTACCGCTTGCCATGTGGTATCAGAAAGATCAGTCTATGACTAGGGTGGCTGGAGTCTTTGACMATTTTTAGGGCCTTCCTCTGACACCATTGGTTAAATGGGAGAGAGTGAGGTGGTGGCCATCTTATAGCCAAAAATGTTTTGCCTGTTAGCAGTAATCTTCTCTGATTGATTGAGAGATTCAAGGGGCTATCATCATTAAGTAACAAAACCGAATGTTGTAACTTTGTCTCAGAAGCATTTAACTGCATGGCACTCCCATGTCATATGAAGGAATGTGCCTGCCTGATTTAGGGGACACAGTGAACAGTTGGGAGTTAGGGCCAATTGTATTATAAAATGTTTCCTTGGTGTTAAATAAATGATGTGAACAAACTTAAAATGTATACATTTATGATTCAGATTATAGAATGCCAAGGTCATATTTTTCCATATTCTGTTCAACTTAAAGGGTTGTTCAGATTCAATTATATCTGTGGATATAATTGAATCAGCAGCGGGCCCCGGACTGAAGACCATTGTAGAGGGCGCCACTGGATGGAAGGGCAGCTC
>NC_036866.1:33030100-33049401 GCF_002910315.2 Salvelinus sp. IW2-2015
AGACCGTCAGTCCTGACGCGACTCTGGCAGCTCCGGACAGGAGGGCGACTCTGGCAGCGCCGGACAGGAGGGCGACTCTCGCAGCGCCGGACAGGAGGGCGACTCTGGCAGCGCCGGACAGGAGGGCGACTCTGCGCAGCGCCGGACAGGAGGGCGACCTGCAGCGCCGGACAGGAGGGCACTCTGGCAGCGCCGGACAGGAGGGCGACTCTGGCAGCTCCGGACAGGAGGGCGACTCTGGCAGCTCCGGACTGACGGGCGCTCTGGCAGCTCCGGACTGACGGCGGCTCGGCAGCTCCTGTTTGACGGGCGGCTCTGGCAGCCCTGACTGACGGGCGGCTCTGGCAGCTCCTGACTGACGGCGGCTCTGGCAGCTCCTGACTGACGGGGCGACTCTGGCAGCTCCTTGACTGACGGGCAGCTCTGGCAGCTCCTGACTGACGGGCAGCTCTGGCAGCTCCTGACTGACGGGCGGCTCTGGCAGCTCCTGACTGTCGAGGCGCACTGTAGGCTGGTGCGTGGTGCCGGAACTGGTGGTACCAGGCTGGGACAGCGCACCTCAGGGCGAGTGCGGTGAGGAGGAACAGGGCATACTGGACCTTGGAGCGCACTGTAGGCCTGGTGCGTGGTGCCGGAACTGGTGGTACCGGGCTGGGACACGATCTCTCTCTGGGAGAACTGGTGGTACCGGGCTGAGAACACGCACCTCAGGGTGAGTGCGGAGAGGAGGAACAGGATACACAGGACCGTGGAGACGCATTGGAGATCCAGAACATAGAGCTGGCTCAATATGTCCTGGCTGGATGCCCATTCTAGCCCGGCAAATGCGAGGAGCTGGAATAGAGCGCGCCGGGCTAAGAATGCAAACTGGAGACACCGTGCGCATTTCTGCATAACACGGTGCCTGACCAGTTACACGCGCCCCACGGTAAGCACGAGGAGTTGGCTCAGGTCTCCTACCTGACTCAGCCAATCTCCTTGTGTGCCCCCCCCAAAAAAAATATTGGGGCTGCCTCTCGGGCTTCTGTGATTAGCCGTGTACCTACATATTTTCGCTGTTCCTCTATTTTCCAGTATTTTTCCTCGTAGTATCGCCGTTCCGCTTTCGCTGCTTCTAACTCCTCCTTAGGACGGCGATACTCCCCCGGCTGTGTCCAGGGTCCTGCTCCATCCAATATTTCCTCCCATGTCCATGATCCTTTTCTGTCCAGTATTTCGTCCCAGGTTCATTTTTCCACAACGTGCTGTTCCTTCCCAGCACGCTGCTTGGTCCTTGGTTGGTGGGTTATTCTGTCACGAACGTCGTAGTGAGGAGACCAAAGCGCAGCGTGATGTGAAAACATACTTTTAATGTAAGACGAATGAACACGAAGAACACTAAACAAACTAACAAAATAACAAAACGAACGTGAACGCTATAAACAATGTGTGCAGACATGCAACTTCACATAGACAATAACCCACAAACCAAACTGGAAAATGGCAACCTAAATAGGATCCCCAATCAGAGACAACGATAAACAGCTGCCTCTGATTGGGAACCAATCTAGGCCACCATAGACCTACATATGTCTAGACCAGACACACACACCTAGACATACAAAAAACCCTAGATAAGACAAAAACACACATACCACCCTCGTCACACMCTGACCTAACCAAAATAATAAAGATAACAAAGAATACTAAGGTCAGGGCGTGACAGTGGACCATACTTTTTAAATGGCTAGCTCAGAATATGAGCTTTCCATAAGTTGTGTATATATTATAGAGATCAGTACTTTCGGGAGCCCAGATAATTTATTTATAAATCCCATCATTGGATGGTTCGGGAGTTGGGTTTCCCAAGGAACTCCATAGGCCAGCATACAGTGGCTTGCGAAAGTATTCACCCCCCTGGCATTTTTCCTATTTTGTTGCCTTACAACCTGGAATTAAAATAGATTTTGGGGGGGTTTGTATCATTCGATTTACACAACATGCCTACCACTTTGAAGATGCAAAATATTTTTTGGGGTGAAACAAACAAGAAATAAGACAAAAAAACAGAAAACTTGAGCGTGCATAACTATTCACCTCCCCAAGGTAAATACTTTGTAGAGCCACCTTTTGCAGGGGTATGTCTATAAGTTTGGCACATCTAGCGACTGGGATTTTTGCCCATTCTTCAAGGCAAAACTGCTCCAGCTCCTTCAAGTTGGATGGGTTCCGCTGGTACAGCAATCTTTAAGTCATACCACAGATTCTCAATTGGATTGAGGCCTTGGCTTTGACTAGGCCATTCCAAGACATTTAAATGTTTCCCCTTAAACCACTCGAGTGTTGCTTTAGCAGTATGCTGAGGGTCATTGTCCTGCTGGAAGGTGAACCTCCGTCCCAGTCYCAAATCTCTGGAAGACTGAAACAGGTGACACTGACATGGCACGGACAGAGATGGTCGCCTCACTTTGTGTTCTTAGGAAGCTGTGCAGTATTTTGTTTTTTTATGTATTATTTCTTCCACTGTTACCCCAGGAAATCTTAAGTCTTATACAGCTGGGAAAACAGCCGGGAAGAACTATTGGATATAAGAGCAACGTCAACTTACCAACATTACGACCAGGAATACGACTTTCCCGAAGCGGATCATCTGTTTGGACCACCTCCCAGGACAATAGATCGGATCCCAGTAGGCGACCGAAAACAACGCCACCGCAGAAGGGGCAGACGGAGCCGTCTTCTGGTCAGGCTCCATAGACGGGCACATAGCTCACCGTTCCCGAGTATGCTACTCGCCGATGTCAAGTCTCTTGACAACAAGGTAGACGAAATTCAAGCACGGGTTGCCTTCCAGAGAGACATCAGAGATTGTAACATTCTCTTTTTCACGGAAACATGGCTCACTCGGGATACGTTATCAGAGTCGATACAGCCACCCGGTTTCTTCACACATTGCGCCGACAGAAACAAACATCTTTCTGGTAAGAAGAAGGGCGGGGGTGTATGCCTTATGATTAACGAGTCGTGGTGTGATCATAACAACATACAGGAACTCAAGTCCTTTTGTTCAACTGACCTGGAATTCCTTACAATCAAATGCCGACTGCATTATCTAACAAGAGAATTCTCTTAGATTATAATCACAGCCGTGTATATCGCCCCCAAGCAGACACCTCGACGGCCCTAAAAGAACTTCATTGGACTCTTATGTAAACTGGAAACTACATATCCTGAGGCTGCATTTATTGTAGCTGGGGAATTTTAACAAAGCTAATCTGAAAACACAAGCTCCCTTAAAATTTGAATCAGCATATCGAATGCGCATCCGGGCTGGCAGCTTTCTTGATCATTGCTACTCTTACTTCCCGTGTGCGAATACCAAAGCCCCTCCCTCGCCTCCTTTTGTGGCAAAATCCTGACCATGACTCCATTTTGTTTGCTCCCAGCTACTAGACAGAAACTAAAAAAACGGGAAACGCCCGTGCTCAGGTCTGTTCAAATGCTGGTCCGACCAATCTGATTCCACGCTTCAAGATTTTTCAATCAACAGTGGACTGGGATATGTTCCCGGATTAGCCTCAACAACATCATTTGATGTATACGCTGCATTCGCGTGAGCGCGTTTATTAGCAAGTGCATAGGTGATGTTGTACCCACGGTGATATTCAAAATCTTTCCCCAACCAGAAACCGTGGATTGATGGCAGCATTCGCGAGCAAACTGAAAGCGCGAACCACTGCTTTTAATCATGGCAAGGCGACCGAAAACATGACCGAACTGTCTGTTTATTAAACTACTAGCCCACAACTCAGACACCCATGCATACCCCACAAGACATGCCACCAGAGGTCTCTTCACAATCCCGTAGTCCAGAAAAGACATGAGAGGCACACAGTACTCAAAAGCAATGACTACATTCCACATCAGGTAGCTGATGCAAGGAGTAGAATCAGATTGAAAGAAAACTGATAAAAATACATCTTATGGAACAGCGGGGACTGTGAAAAGACACACACACACACACACACCACACACAACACACACACACACACACACACACACACACACACACACCACCCCTTAACCTAAAATGTATGAAATCTTTTTTTTTCATCAATCTACACAATACCCCATAAAGACAAAGCGAAAACAGGTTTTTAGAAATGTTTGCAAATGTATTAAAAATAAAAAACAGATACCTTATTTACATACTGTAAGTATTCAGACCCTTTGCTACTAGACTCGAAATTGAGCTCAGGTGCAACCGTGGTAAAGTTGGCTTCAGTTTCGATCAGCYAWTTGCCAACTAYTGTATGTGTGGCGCCATGTTTCCTTTCAATGGAAGGAAAGTGTAATYACACATGTAATTACACATGTAGGCCTACACTGTAATAAGGACCCCTTAAAATGAAGTGTTACAGAAGACAGGCATATACAACGATACACTACTTATCCTTTTATCTTTACAATTTCTTGCACAACTAACAGTTTACACACATTTATTTTGGTATTCCACCCCTGAAAACATAATTTGCCTGTTGACATTCAAGTAGAGAAGGAGAGTCTAATTTCACCCAAGATTATTTGTTTCACCGTTTCCTCTCCACACCTCCAATTACCTTTGACCTTGTTCAAAAAGAGGCGAGGAAAACCAATTGAGATTCTCCCATACAAGCGCATTTCCATGTGTCCTCTCCTTGCCTCCRCTCCTTGATTACCTTTGTCCTTTTTCAAAAAGAGGTGAGAAAAGGACAGAGGAGAGGAGGCAAGCAACCAATTGAGATCATACTTTATTTGTGAGCTTGTGAACTAGAGTTTCAACCAAGCATGGAAAACGCCCTTTTATGGTAATAAAAACACCTAATTTGCTGTAGGATTTGGAGATGTTGACACTGGGCCATGACAGTTTCTAAAAGAAAGTGCACTGGCAAATTTGTTCAAATATCTGTAGAGGTGTAGGCAGAATGTTTCAATATTTTGCATGCCACCTATTGTGTTYCAAACACCGGCTGCGCATTCTGCTAGATTCCATCGCATGCCTTGGTATGGCTCTGAGTATAAATAGGCTATGATGTCTCACTCCTATCGCACAGCAATAGGCCTAGCCTACTGTAGCTTACCCATACTGTCAAATACTTTAAATAGGCTACCATCTATTTACTTTTGAGCATGCTTGACTATTGAATGCCCATTGGATAAATGGTAGCCTAATTTATGATGTGGAGAGAATAAATCAGTCATGTTATAAAATGATAGACTGCAAGGCCTGGYACGACTCCAACACCATCATTACATTTGCTGATGACACAACAGTGGTAGGCCTGATCACCGACAACAATGAGACAGCCTATAGGGAGGAGGTCAGAGACCTGGCCGTGTGGTGCCAGGACAACAACCTCTCCCTCAACGTGATCAAGACTAAGGAGATGATTGTGGACTACAGGAAAAAGAGGACCGAGCATTCTCATCGACGGGGCTGCAGTGGAGCAGGTTRAAAGCTTCAAGTTCCTTGGGGTCCACATCACCAACAAACTAACATGGTCCAAGCATACCATGACAGTTGTGAAGCAGGCACGACAAAACCTATTCCCCCTCAGGAGAAAAGATTTGGCATGGGTCCTCAGATCCTCAAAAGGTTCTACAGCTGCACCATCGAGAGCATCCTGACTGGTTGCATCACTGCCTGGTATGGCAACTGCTCGGCATCCGACCGCAAGGCACTACAGAGGCTAGTGCGAACGGCCCAGTACATCACTGTGGCCAAGCTTCCTGCCATCCAGGACCTCTATACCAGGCGTGTCAGAGGTAGGCCCTACAAATGGTCAAAGACTCCAGCCACGCTAGTCCTAGACTGTTCTCGTTGCTACCACACGGCAAGCGGTACCGGAGCGCCAAGTCTAGGTCCAAGAGGCTTCTAAAAAGCTTCTACCCTCAAGCCATAAGACTCCTGAACATCTAATCAAATGGCTACCCACACTATTCACATTGCCCCCCCTCCCCTCTCCACACCACTGCCACTCTATGTTGTCATCTATGCATAATCACTTTAATTAACTCTACCTACATGTACATACTACCTAAACTAACCGGTGCCCCTGCACATTGACTCTGTACCGGCACCCCCCTGTATATATAGTTATTTTTTTTACTGCTCCTCTTTAATTACTTGTTACTTTTATTTTTTATTCTTATCCGTATTTTTTTTAACTGCACTGTCGGTTAGGGGCTCATAAGTAAGCATTTCACTAAGCATTCACCTCTTGTATTCGTGCATGTGACTAATWCATTTGATTTGATTTGAGATAGTATATCCTGTAATATAACTATGATTTAGGCATTTAATTAAAGTAAAATAAGGCTACAATAAGGCTACACTAATAAGGCTATTAGGCTACATGTTGGTATGCGATGTCCTTACCAACAGCAAATTAATCCGTTTTATAATTAGGCCTACATTTTAAGGTTTTTATTAGCCTACCATTATAATAACAACTCAAACAACTGAGTYTCCAGCTTCAGTGATTTTTGCAATTCATTCCTGTCATTAGCAGCAGAGAACTGGAAGGAAAGGCRGCCAAAGGAGGAATTGGCTTTGGGGGTGACCAGTGAAATATACCTGCTGGAGCACATGCTGCAGGTGGGTGCTGCTATGGTGACCAGTGAGCTGAGATAAGGTGGGGCTTTACCTAGCAAAGACTTATAGATGACCTTGAGCCAGTGGGTTTGGCGACRAATATGAAGCGAGGGCCAGCCAACGAGAGCATACAGGTCACAGTGGTGGGTAGTATATGGGGCTTTGGTGACAAAACCGATAGCACTGTGATAGGCTGCATCCAATTTGCTGAGTAGAGTGTTGGAGGCTATTTTGTAAATGACATCGCCGAAGTCAAGGATCGGTAGGATAGTCAGTTTTACGAGGGTATGTTTGGCAGCATAAGTGAAGATTGCTTTGTTGCGAAATAGGAAGCCGATTCTAGATTTAACTTTGGATTGGAGATGCTTAATGTGAGTCTGGAAGGAGAGAGTTTACAGTCTAGTCAGACACCTAGGTATTTGTAGTTGTCCACATATTCTAAGACAGAACCGTCCAGAGTAGTGATGCTGGACGGGCGGGCAAGTGCGAGCAGCGATCGGTTGAAGAGCATGCATTTAGTTTTACTTGCATTAAAGAGCAGTTGGAGGCCACGGAAGGAGAGTTGTACGGCATTGAAGCTCGTCTGGAKGTTAGTTAACACAGTGTCCAAAGAAGGGCCAGAAGTATACAGAATGGTGTCGTCTGCGTAGAGGTTGATCAGAGAATCACCAGCAGCAAGAGCGACATCATTGATGTATACAGAGAAAAGAGTCGGCCCGAGAATTGAACCCAGTGGCACCCCCATAGAGACTGCCAGAGGTCTGGACAACAGGCCCTCTGATTTGACACACTGAACTCTGTCTGAGGAGTAGTTGGTGAACCAGGCGAGGCAGTCATTTGTGAAACCAAGGCTGTTGAGTCTGCTGATAAGAATGTGGTGATTGACATAGTCGAAAGCCTTGGCCAGGTCGATGAATACAGCTGCACAGGATTGTCTCTTATCGATGCCGGTTATGATATCGTTTAGGACCTTGAGCGTGGCTGAGGTGCACCCATGACCAGCTCGGAAACCAGATTGCATAGCGGAGAAGGTACGGTGGGATTCAAAATGGTCGGTGATCTGTTTGTTAACTTGGCTTTCGAAGACCTTAGAAAGGCAGGGTAGGATGGATATAGGTCTGTAGCAGTTTGGGGCTAGAGTGTCTCCCCCTTTGAAGAGGGGGATGACCGCAGCAGCTTTCCAATCTTTGRGGATCTCAGAYGATACGAAAGAGAGGTTGAACAGGCTAGTAATAGGGGTTTCAACAATTTCGGCGGATCATTTTGAAAGAGAGGGTCCAGATTGTCTAGCCCGGCTGATTTGTAGGGGTCCAGATTTTGCAGCTCTTTCAGAACATCAGCTATCTGGATTTGGGTGAAGGAGAAATGGAGGAGACTTGGGCAAGTTGCTGTGAGGGGTGCAGGTTTGTTGACCGGGGTAGGGGTAGCCAGGTGGAAAGCATGGCCAGCCGTAGAAAAATGCTTATTGAAATTCGATTATCGCGGATTTATCGATGGTGACAGTGTTTCCTAGCCTCCGTGCAGTGGGCTTTTATTCTCCATGGACTTTACAGTGTCCCAAAACTTTTTGGAGTTTGTGCTACAGGATGCAAATTTATGTTTGAAAAAGCTAGCCTTTGCTTTSCTAACTGCCTGTGTAWATTTGTTCCTAATTTCCCTGAAAAGCTGCATATCGCAGGGGCTATTCGATGCTAATGCAGTACGCCACAGGATGCTTTTGTGCTGGTCAAGGGCAGTTAGGTTTAACCAAGGGCTATATCTGTTTCAGGTTCTACACTTTTTGAATGGGGCATGCTTATTTAAGATGGTGAGGAAAGCACTTTTAAAGAATAACCAGGCATCCTCTACTGACCGAATGAGGTCAAGTCGATTAGAAAGGCCTGCTCGCTGAAGTGTTTTAAGGAGCGTTTGACAGTGACGAGGGGTGGTCGTTTGACCGCAGACCCATTACGGACGTAGGCAATGAGGCAGTGATCGCTGAGATCCTGGTTGAAGACAGCGGACGTGTATTTGGAGGGTAGGTTGGTTAGGATGATATCTATGAGGGTGCCCGTGTTTACGGATTTGGGGTTGTACCTGGTAGGTTCATTGATAATTTGTGTGAGATTGAGGGCATCAAGCTTAGATTGTAGGATGGCCGGGGTGTTAAGCATGTCCCAGTTTAGGTCACCTAACAGCATAAGCTCTGAAGATAGATGGGGGGCAATCAATTCACATATGGTGTCCAGGGCACAGCTGGGGGCAGAAGGTGGTCTATAGCAAGCGGCAACGGTGAGAGACTTGTTTCTGGAAAGGTGGATATTTAAAAGTAGAAGCTCAAATTGTTTGGGCACAGACCTGAATAGTAAGACAGAACTCTGCAGGGTATCTCTGCAGTAGATTGCAACTACGCCCCCTTTGGCAGTTCTATCTTGTCAGAAAATGTTATAGTTAGGGCTGGACATTTCTGGGTTTTTGATGGCATTCCTAAGCTAGGATTCAGACACGGCTAGGACATCCGGGTTGGCAGAGTGTGCTAAAGCAGTGAATAAAACAATCTTAGGGAGGAGGCTTCTAATGTAGGAGATGCATGATTAACATGCATGAAACCAAGGCTTTTACGGTTACAGAAGTCAACAAATGAGAGCGCCTGGGGAATGGGAGTGGAGCTAGGCACTGCAGGGCCTGGATTAAATAATAATATTTGCTTGCAATACAATTGATCAACCACTAGAAGTTATGCATGGGCTGAGCGTGGAGATATGCACACTTTTCCGTCAAGATCAAAATGTATAAATACCAACCTTTGCAGAAAAACTGGCTCATGCAAAGTTTTGAGTATTTTTTGTGTGCACRCTCCTTTGATAAAWGAGGTGTCTGGCGGAGATACTAGTTAAAAGGGATTAATAAATAATTCAGTAATACATTAACAGTGGCAATTTATTCATCMGTTTTTAAAAATGTACAACTTCAAGAATGTATTACACACTTATTTAACTTATGAAGATATTCAAATTCACACTTAGATTGAAATGAGACGTAGGCCTATTTTGAATGTTCATTAGTTTAACTGTAATGTAYCGCTTTGTGAAAATATTACATCATTGGGCCTAATTCATCTAAATTCTATAAGAAGTGGTCCTTTTCATCTGAACAACACCCCATTTATTTATTTTATAGTTGAATACTTATTTTTTTCGACATACAAACCTTAGTAATGCTCACCGCCTGAGGGCGCTACTGTAACAAATATTTCCTTTATAWGGAAGGAGAACCTTGCTTRGCAACAAACAACTACAAAGAAAACTATCACAGCATTGGCATTTTTGTCTCATATCACATTCTCAGAGTGTGTCTGGGAGCATTCTCCTACAGGGGAGCAGTCAGTCTCTGATCCCGACAGGCACGAGAAGCTTCTCTCCCTGGTKCTGCTAGTGTGAACAGGACATCTATCAGCTGTATGTCCAGTCCTGTCCAGTCCTGCAGTCAGCTCAGTCTCTGAGCCTGAAAAAGGCTTCACTAATTCTCTGTCTTCCATTTCTCCTCTCAGGGTACTGACATGTACATCTTCAGGCTTCTCTCTACGTCTTCATRACTGTCGTCTTCTTGACAATGTTGATGGCTCTCGCTGAATGAGTGTTTGGCGTGCGGTACCTCAGAGGCACGCCGCCACCCCTCGGTGGCCTTCATGAGGTCCGTCCGGATGTCCGGGACCACACATTGCTCCACCAGGAAGACCACGGGCAGAGCAACCAATAGCAGGGCCCAGCCCAGGGCGCCCATCCAATAGGAGGAKCCCAGGCAGGTGAAGTCATCGTTGATCTCCACCCAGTGCTGGTAGGTGAAGAGGGACCAGCTGAGGAGGAAGAAAAATCCTAGAGAGAGAGGTCAGTCAGGTCATTGATCAAGGGCACAACAGCAGGCAATGGCATCTAGGAGTTGATACCAGCAACCTTTCGGATGCCAGCTCACTTCCTGACAAATTTTTCCATTCGGACCCTGGATTTGAACTGGCAACCCTCCGAACTGGCAACCCTCGCTTCTCTAACTGCTAGGCTACCTGGCACCCCATCAGCAGGAGGTGGACTTAGAGCTCTTGCTCCAATACTTTACACATGAAGTGCACCCTTTCTTCTTTTCAAGTCTGTGGCCCGGACCCATACTGACCTGTGGGTCCCAAAACGAGGAGCAGCAGGACAGTGGGGTAGAGGGCCTGGCCTGCCATAAGTAGAGAGCGGGTGTTGGAGTAGGAGCGCACCGTCTGGGACGTCCAGCAGAGGGCGAACACCAGACACAGAGCCCCAGAACTCACAGCCATGAAGAAAGACAGCACCCCAAACACTTGCTCTGCCTCCAGGGCTGAAGACACACACATACACACACGAAGACAGAGAGGGATTAAAATATGTAAACAGTGACAAGATTTTCAACCTGTCTACATCTGCATGCTATTCTGAGTTCAACACAGAGGAGAGGGCAATAACAGGCTGTCAATACAATGACATGTATTGTCAATTTGACTGCTGATCTATCACTCACACTGTCATTCGTTGATGTCATACTAAACAGAAAAAACAGTAAGAGCCAGTTGATGCCACAAACCACAGTTAACAGCTAACCTAATAAACCGTGCCAGGGAACTGGTTTGGAGCCCTAAATGCTAATTAGGGGGGGAAAGCCTGCACACAGCTGCTGCTGTGTGTATACAGTATGTGGTTGAAGGAATAAAGCAGGGGAGCAACATGTACTTTATTCAACTTTTTCTTTCTTTACCATCAGATATTTATTTGGCCCAGCACTGGAGAAATTTGGGGTGTGTGTGTATATAACCTACTTTACACACTCTTTCAGCCCTAAACATTGAACATCCCCTATCTCCGCCTCATCCTGTTCTCTGAGAATGTGGATGATTGCTACAGGAGCAAGTCCACACCTGTTCACATCACTGCAATCCTATTGTGCATATCTTACTGCTTAGCTGTTTCCCCTCAAGTCATGTTCACTGTGTTCTGAGGAAAAACTCCAAAAGGGCCAAATGCACAAGGCCAACCTCAAGTGTAACTAAACATTTTATCAACACTCACAGTTAAGCGTTTCCTTGTACATCTGCTACCTTTAGCATTCCATTAGGTGCAATTTGCTTTGGTTTCATGTAACACACACTTTGAATTAGGAACAGCTGGTATTACCGTACTTGATTTAAATGAACTAAATTGTGTAATCATGTCACTGACATTAATACACCCTGAGTACACAGGGGTGTATTAAATAGATGGACGCTGATGGTCAATGCAGCTTCTTGACTCACTGTTAAAGATAATGCCCCTCGTCTGGTCATTGTCAGTGTTGGTGCTGTTGTCGCCATTAGTCCACAGTCCCTTGTCATTGAGCCAGCGAGGGGTCCACACAGAGTAGGCCACACACAGACACCCTGCCAGCCCCACACACGACTCAGCCAGCCTGAACCGACTCACCGAGTCTCCCACCTCAAACACCTTCATACTGACTCAGAGGGCTGAGAGAACAAGGAGACAGGGATAAAAGAAGAGAGGGAGAGAAGGAGAGAAGGGGTGGTGTTGTGAGACAGAGAGTGGAGCATTCACAAGTACATCTACTACAGTATAATTCTGTTCAGGAATAGTTCAAAGTTTATAAGGTATATGGGGTGGCAGGTACCCTAGTGGTTAGAGCATTGGACTAGTAACCAAAAGGTTGCAAGATCGAATCCCTGAGCTGACAAGGTAAAAATCTGTCGTTCTGCCCCTGAACAAGGCAGTTAACCCACTGTTCCTAGGCYGTCATTGAAAATAAGAATTTGTTCTAAACTGACTTGCCTAGTTAAATAAAAGTGTAAAAAAATGTATATAAATAACTGAAATTCAAATGGTGCCATAAAGAAACATGTACAGTAAATCAGCTTCATGATAACATTAGCAACAGTCAGATTGTATAGGAAATGTTCCTCTTACCTTTTATTTTGTGCTATGAAGCTTTGTGTAAATTCCTCTTGGCRTAGGTAGAACAGGAGCTAGTCAGACGTGTGAGAGGGACTAGTGTACAATGAGCTCAGTGCTACCAAACACACTGATACAGTGACACGCACTGCCAGTGTACCACAGGAACACACACACACACACACAGAGAGATGGAATATGACACTGTAAATATTTCCCTCCGTGTTGCGCTCCACTTCCCCACTACAGTGGAAACCCCCTTGCTCAGTGGTTGAGTTCCCCCAGAAWCCCCTGGCTGTGACACAACGGCTGTGCCGTTAGAAAAGTGAAAGCAGATCTGTCTCGCTCTACTATCTTCACCGAGGCAGTGAATGGATGACAGTCAAATAACTTATTTTTTTCAAATCAAATCAAATGTTATTTGTCACATACACATGGTTAGCAGATGTTAATGCRAGTGTAGCGAAATGCTTGTGCTTCTAGTTCCGACCATGCAGTAATATCTAACAAGTAATCTAACCTAAYAATTTCACAACAACTACCTTATACACACAAGCGTAAAGGAATGAATAAGAATATGTACATAAAAATACATGAATGAGTGATGGCCGAATGGCATAGGCAAGATGCAGTAGATGGTATAGCGTACAGTATATACACATGAGATGAGTAATGTAGGGTATGTAAACATTATATAAAGTGGCATTGTTTAAAGTGGCTAGTGATACATTTATTACATMMATTTTTCCATTATTAAAGTGGCTAGAGTTGAGTCAGTATGTTGGCAGCAGCCACTCAATGTTAGTGATGGGTGTTTAACAGTCTGATGGCCTTGAGATAGAATTTGTTTTTCAGTCTCTCGGTCCCCGCTTTGATGCACCTGTACTGACCTCGCCTTCTGGATGATAGCTGGGTGAACAGGCAGTGGATTCATTAGTGCATTTTKAATCTTTGTTTTGAAGGGTGAGGACGCTCATAAGCCTTGCCCCTGTTCCCTTCCTCTGCATGGGTATAGCAGAGGACAGGTTGTCATCATGGGAGAAAAAAGAACCCACCCCCATTAACAGACAAACACTTAGCGTTTCACAATCGCCCACCAGTGTAAGTGGCATGATGCTTTCACTAAGTCACAATCAGCCACACACCACATTCTCCAACTCAGTCATGACGTTATGGCTGCTATGTGTAGGTGAACAGAAGGTCTTACATTGTGTGTGTGTGTGTGTGTGTGTGTGTGTGTGTGTGTGTGTGTGTGTGTGTGTGTGTGTGTGTGTGTGTGTGTGTGTGTGTGTGTGTGTGTGTGTGTGTGTGTGTGTGTTGTGTGTGTGTGTGTGTGTGTGTGTGTGTGTGTGTGTGTGTGTGTGTGTGTGGACTCAGCTCAGGAAGAAAACCCCACTCTCTCACACACACAGGCACCACACTGTGTAGCGCCACACAAATCAAGACCTCCACCTTCCTCCTCTAGTCCCCAGTCAGTGCACGGTCATTATGGAAAAACCCCAACAACCCATAGCCAAACTGTAATTAACAGCCTGGGATACATACTGTATGAAACGTTTACTGCTCACTTACTATGTATCAAGAGGCAGGCAAGAACAGACTATGCTGTGTCCTTGGATTACCTACAGTAACAAAAATAGGCAACATTATACTTAAATCATTAGGGCTTCAAAACTATTTCATGTTAGTTTCACTTCMTTTATTTACCAATTAAACATTTAGGCTTTCACTAGAATTGATCTGGAAAAACACATATTGTACTTCTCCATAAGTGGTCAAAATAAGGCATTTCTGGAAAGTTGACCAATTTATATAAAATATTCAGAGACATTTACTGTACATATGTATACAGTATTAACAACATCTTTCTTAAAAGCTCTTGAAATGTTCTGTAGATAACCACATTCCATTATAATATAACCATATTCAAAAGTGAATCATTATAGTACATTAGGAACAAGAGCACAACCAGAAAATGAGTTATAACTGTGTAACAAAAGGTATTTGACAGACTGAAACTTAACTTAAAATGAATTTGAGTCACCTTTGGCATTCAATGAACAGAACTGCATAGATTACAGCACAGCCTGATAGCTGGCTGAAATAGTCAGACTTCTGGCTGAAATAGTCAAGAACAGTTCTCAACACCAACTGCATCTCAACACCAGCTGCTTCGTGATCAATTAGACCTGACTGCATCTTAAAAGCTCAGGAAAWGTTCTGTAGATAGCCACATGTCATAATCATATAACCATGGCAGTGAGGATGACCACTGCTCTGGACTGATGTGTGGTATGGGCTTTTTTCCACTGTAGCAGCAGCAGAGGCATTACCCAAGTGGGTGCTACATGTTAGTTGTGGAGGACTACGAAGTCCARGCTAAAGAAAGCCTGAGCTGAGAATGACATCAGTTCCAGTAAAACAACTCCAATCACCTGGCATCACAGGCTACAGAGAGGCCGAGGATAACATCAAGCCAACTGCATCACCATCATCAAATCATCATCTAACTCAGTTTAGGAGCCCAAGATCGCTGATCTACTGAGGGAGTCCTGCTGTATGACTACGAAAATGTTGTCCTGTCCTTTGTTTTGTTATGTGTTCACCACTTGACTTTCTCCACATTTTGTTGTGTTACAAAGTGGGATTCAAATTGATTTAATTGTCATTTTTTGGTTAACGATCTACACAAAATACTCTGTAATATCAAAGTAGAGAATTTTTTATAAAATCAATGGAAAAAATAAAACACTAATTTATTGTGAWTAGATAAGTATTCAACCCCCTGASTCAATACATGTTAGAATCACCTTTGGCAGTGATTACAGCTGTGAGCCTTTCTGGGTAAGTCTCTAAGAGCTTTGCACACCTGGATTGTACAATATTTGCCCATTATTCTTGAAAAAAAGTGTCAAGCTCTGTCAAGTTGGTTGTTGATCATTGCTAGACTGCCATTTTCAAGTCTTGCCATATATTTTTTAAGCTGATTTAAGTCAAAACAGTATCTAGGCCACTCAGGAACATTCAATGTCATCTTTGTAAGTAAGTGTATATTTGGCCTTGCATTTTAGGTTATTGTCCTGCTGAAAGGTGGATTGTCTCGCAGTGTCTGTTGGAAAGCAGAGTGAAGACGGTTTCCCTCTAGGATTTTTCCTGTGCTTAGTTCTATTCCTTTTCATCCTACAAAATCTCACTTGTCCTTGCCGATGACAACCATACTAATAGCATGATGCAGACACCACCATGCTTGAAAATACAAAGAGTGTTACTCAGTGATGTGTGTGCGTTGGATTTGCCCCTAACATAATGCTTTGTATTCAGGACAAAAAATTAATTTATTTGCCACATTTTTTGCTGTATTAGTTTGATATTTTTATTCTGTACAGGCTCTGTCTCTTATACACATCTAGATGTGTATAAGAGACAGGTGTCTGTTGGAAAGCAGAGTGAAGACGGTTTCCCTCTAGGATTTTTCCTGTGCTTAGTTCTATTCCTTTTTTAAAAAAAATATATATATATAAAACCTCCCTAATTCTTGCCAACGACAAGCAAACTTATAACATGATGCAGCCACCATCATGCTTAAAAATATGAAGAGTGGTATTCCTGTCTCTTATACACATCTAGATGTGTATAAGAGACAGGTATTGTACTGTGGAAGGAACCTGCCATCCAAGCAGGTGGTGAACAACAGACTGCTGATATGGAAGCAGCCACACTGCCTGAAAATATAACTCCAGAACCAGAACCAGGGCAAATATCAGGCCGCCCGTGAGATACTCCAGAGACTATGTTGTTTAATCTTTTGCTGTAAGAGGGAATCTTTTTTTGTAAGATGGTAGTCTGCTTATTGACTTTAAAGGCGATGCTTATTGAAGGTACTTGAATAAGAACACAGTTATGTTTTTTGTTAACAGTGTAATGTTTTCACTGGCAAGGGTCTAACCCCAGTTCTCCTGTTTATGAGTCGAGGAGCAGTAATCTTAGTTTGTTGTGTAAAGGAAGATGTTACGAGATGTCGCCAACCCAATAGATGGCGTTGCTGTTATGTGTACCTGAGTGTGATACTATATAGTACTAGCGAGCCAAGTTAGAGATGACTTACTATGCACTGAATGGAGCTGTATGCATGCTACCGAGTGATGCTTAAGTAAAGTCTTTCTAATCAACATTACCTTGGTCTTGTACACAACAAATAGCACACAAAACATGGTGTCAGAAGTCAGAACCAAATAGGTATATCCTTGATGAATCAAAATGACACACGGATAAATGCACAGTAGGAAGGGAGGTGCCAACTAGCTAACCAGCTACAAAAAAATAATAACGACAACAATGGCTTACCCAGTAATTCCAGTACCAGAGCCTATGGACACGAAGGGTGATACATACAACAACTTGACATTTTTTCGAGCACAATGAGAAAACTATGAGATAGCTACCGGTCTGGACAAAAAGGAAGCAAAAGTCCGCATAGCAACTCTGCTAACCGTAATGAGAAAGGAATGTCATCTCTTACAGCGGGATCTTCATATGCCAGAAGCAGAGAGAACTGACCCGGAAAAGGCGCTACAGAAACACTTTGAGCCATCCAGGAACGTGATCTATGAGAGGTACATGTTTAATGCTTGTCAACAGTTTTTACCCCAAGCCATAAGACTCCTGAACAGGTAATCAAATGGCTAATCAGACTATTTGGATTGTGTGCCCCCCAACCCCTCTTTTACGCTGCTGCTACTCTCTGTTTATCATATATGCACAGTCACTTTTACTATACATTCATGTACATATGTACATACTACCTCAATTGGCCCGACCAACCAGTGCTCCCGCACATTGGCTAACCGGGCTATCTGCATTGTATCCCGCCACCCACCACCCGCCAACCTCTCTTTACGCTACTGCTACTCTCTGTTAAGCATATATGCATAGTCACTTTAACCATATCTACATGTACATACCACCTCAATCAGCCTGACTAACCGGTGTCTGCATGTAGCCTCGCTACTTTTATAGCCTCGCTACTGATTTTCACTGTATTTTTACTGTTGTTTTTATTTCTTTACTTACCTATTGTTCACCTAATACATTTTATGCACTATTGGTTAGAGCCCTGTTGTATTCGGCGCACGTGACAAATAAACTTTGATTTGATATAGACAGCTGGGAATGCCATTTGGAATCAAGCCAGCAGCTGAAGAATACCAGCGAAGACAGTGTGAAGCACTACAGGGACTGAAAGGAGTGAGTGTGATCGCGGATGAAATTATACTCTATGGATGTGGTGACAGACACGAAAAGGCAATGGAAGATCATGACAGAAACCTTACAGCTCTCCTGCAGAGAGCAAGAGATGTCAACCTGAAGCTGAACAAAAATAAACTCTGGTTAAAGCTGCCGAGTGTGACATACTTGGGTCATCTTCTCACCACAGAGGGCCTTCGCCCTGACCCAGAGAAAACAACAGGCATTCAGAACATGGATACACCGACTGATGTCAAGTCACTACAGCGGCTGTTGGGGTTTGTGCAATATCTGGCATTATTCATGCCTCGCCTATCTGGATGTGTGTGAGCCACTCAGAAGACTGACTGACAAGGACATTGATTGGACATGGCTACCACAGCATGACACAGCAGTTGAGACTATCAAACAGTTAGTCACACAACACCCAGTGCTCAAATACTACGACCTGAATGAAGAAGTCACACTGCAGTGTGATGCCAGTTTGGGCGCAGCCCTTCTACAGAAATGACAACCTGTTGCATTTGCCTCCAGAACATTGACTCAGACAGAACAAAGATATGCACAGATTGAGAAAGAATGTCTCTCCATTGTTTTTGCTTGTGACAAGTTTGACCAGTACCTACACGGCAGAGAGTTAATCAATACACAGCGACCACAAACCGCTTGAGACGATCTTCAAGAAATCCCTACTCACAGCACCCAAGCGACTGCAGAGAATGTTGCTAAGGCTACAAAGATGTCCATGTGCAATACAAACAAGGCAAAGAACTACATGTAGCTGACTTCCTGTCCAGAACAGCTCAATCAACCACAGAGCACAGACAAATGCAAAACACCAGCCACGGTCTACGCTATGGGTCTATCCACAACTGACCTGGAACAGGTGGATCACACCAGTGATGTCAACATCTCAACTAAGACAATGGAGTGAATCAAAGCACACTGTTCCCAGGACCCACTGTTTCAGGCTCTGTACACACAAATCAACAACGGCTGGCCTGGAACCAAACAGGCTGTGAGTCACGCGCACTGAAAGATTTATGGACGTACAAAGAGGAGCTCACCACAGAAAATGGACTGATATTTAAAGGAAACAGGGTCTTCATCCCTGACATGTTACGTGCTGATTTTCTACACAAAATACACTGTGAAGAGGCCAGTCTCAGAGAGGGACGTGATGCTGTTTTCTGGCCAAGGATTACAAAGGACGTAAAGATCTTTATCAGCAAATGTGCCACCTGCAACTCCACCCAGAAGAGAGAACAAAAGGAGATACTCATCCCCCACCAAATCCCTCCCATGGTCCAAGATCGGGATGGACTTACTCACAGTCAACAACAAAAAACTACCTCATCATGGTCGATTATTTCTTGGACTACTGGGAGCTCGACGAGCTGAATGACACCACATCAGACACCATCATTGAATGATGCAAAAAGCAGTTCAGCAGACATGGCGTTGCCCACACTGTTGTTTCTGATAATGCCCCCCCCTCCCCCCCTTCTCCA
>NC_036866.1:33049426-33057211 GCF_002910315.2 Salvelinus sp. IW2-2015
CCTTCATAAGCATCGCCTTTAAAGTCAATAAGCAGACTACCATCTTTACAAAAAAGATTCCCTCTTACAGCAAAAGATTAACAACAATTTACATTTACATTTACATTTAAGTCATTTAGCAGACGCTCTTATCCAGAGCGACTTACAAGTTGGTGCATTCCACTTATGATGTCCAGTGGAAACAACCACTTACAATAGTGCATCTAACTCTAAGGGGGGGGGGGGTTAGAAGGATTACTTTATCCTATCCTAGGTATTCCTTAAAGAGGGGGGATACATAGTCTCTGGAGTATCCTCACGGGCGGCCTGATATTTGCCCTGGTTCTGATTCTGGAGTTATATTTTCAGCAGTGTGGCTGCTTCCATATCAGCAGTCTGTTGTTCACCACCTGCTTGGATGGCAGGTTCGTTCCATGGACCCCAGTCATCCTCTTCCGTGTTTGTTGTTGTGGTCTTTCGGGGATCCTGAGTTCCTGAGGATACCTGAGTTGTTCAGTCACTGCGACGAATGTCTTTTCTGTTTCTTCTGTTATTTTTTACCATGCTAGTAATTCAATTGACCGGTCACTGAGTTGATCAGTGCATATGCCCAGCGTCACAATTGCTGGCTGAGTTGTTGGGGTGGAGAAGAACCCTTACGTTTGTCCTTGGATGATGTTGGGAATGTTCGGTGGCATGTGTGTCATAGTGGTGTTTTTGCTGTCAGCCCTTTTTGCTTGTTCTTGAATTACATTTTGTACCGCTTGGGGTTCGAGCAGTTTTTCATGATGGGTAGGATTGTGTGTGTGCGTCTGGACATGAGAGTCGCTGTACCGGAGAACTGTTAAGTGCCCCTGTTGGAGTATTACGCCATGCCAACACTGCTTTCCATGGGTCTTCACCATCCATCGCAGCCTTTTTTTTAGAAAGCGTTTTGGCAATTTTCACCGCTGATTACGCTCTGCCATTGCTTTGGCTGTGATACGGTGATGATGTCACATGTTTAAAGTCTCACTAATCAGCATATTTTTTGAAAGTCCATTCTAATAAAATGGTGGTCCGATAGTCCAGGATTATGAGGAAAAACATTAAGATCTACAACATTTATTCCATGCGACAAAACTAGGTCTAGAGTATGACTGTGGCAGTGAGTAGGTCCAGAGACATGTTGGAMAAAACCCACTGAGTCGATGATGGCTCCGAAAGCCTTTTGGAGTTGGTCTGTGGAATTGTCCATGTGAATATTAAAATCACCAAAAATTWGAATATTATCTGCTATGACTACAAGGTCCGATAGGAATTCAGGGAACTCAGTGAGGGACGCTGTATATGGCCCAGGAGGCCTGTAAACAGTAGCTATAAAAAGTGATTGAGTAGGCTGCATAGATTTCATGACTAGAAGCTCAAAAGATGAAAATGTCTTATTTTTTTTGTAAATTGAAATTCGCTATTGTAAATGTTAGCAACACCTCCGCCTTTGCGGGATGCACGGGGGATATGGTCACTAGTGTAACCAGGAGGTGAGGCCTCATTTAACACAGTAAATTCATCAGGCTTAAGCCATGTTTCAGTCAGGCCAATCACATCAAGATTATGATCAGTGATTARTTCATTGACTGCCTTTGAAGTGAGGGATCTAACATTAAGTAGCCCTATTTTGAGATGTGAGGTATCACGATCTCTTTCAATAATGGCAGGAATGGAGGAGGTCTTTATCCTAGTGAGATTGCTAAGGCGAACACCGCCATGTTTAGTTTTGCCCAACCTAGGTCGAGGCACAGACACAGTCTCAATGGGGATAGCTGAGCTGACTACACTGACTCCACTAAGCTGGTAGGCTGGCTAACAGCCTGCTGCCTGGCCTGCACTCTATTTCATTGTGGAGCTAGAGGAGTTAGAGCCCTGTCTATGTTGGTAGATAAGATGAGAGCACCCCTCCAGCTAGGATGGAGTCCGTCACTCCTCAGCAGGCCAGGCTTGGTCCTGTTTGTGGGTGAGTCCCAGAAAGAGGGCCAATTATCTACAAATTCTATCTTTTGGGAGGGGCAGAAAACAGTTTTCAACCAGCGATTGAGTTGTGAGACTCTGCTGTAGAGCTCATCACTCCCCCTAACTGGGAGGGGGCCAGAGACAATTACTCGATGCCGACACATCTTTCTAGCTGATTTACACGCTGAAGCTATGTTGCGCTTGGTGACCTCTGACTGTTTCATCCTAACATTGTTRGTGCCGACGTGGATAACAATATCTCTATACTCTCTTCACTCGCCAGTTTTAGCTTTAGCCAGCACCATCTTCAGATTAGCCTTAACGTCGGTAGCCCTGCCCCCTGGTAAACAGTGTATGATCGCTTGATGATTCGTTTTAAGTCTAATACTGCGGGCAATGGAGTCGCCAATGACTAGGGTTTTCAATTTGTCAGAGCTAATGGTGGGAAGCTTCGGCGTCTCAGACCCCGTAACGGGAGGAGTAGAGACAAGAGAAGGCTCGGCCTCAGACTCCGACTCGCTGCTTAATGGGGAAAACCGGTTGAAAGTTTCTGTCGGCTGAATGAGCGACACCGGTTGAGCATTCCTACAGCATTTCCCTCCAGAAGCCATGAGAAAGTTGTCCGGTGCGAGGGGATTTATACTACTATTTATACTACTACTACAATGTAGAAAATAGTAAAAATAAATAAAAACCCTTGAATGAGTAGGTGTGTTCAAACTTTTGACTGGTACTGTATGTAAAAGTGATATTTCAGTAAAAAAATATATACAGTATATACATTTGCAAAAAAATTCTAAAAAAMTGTTCTTGCTTTGTCATTGGGGGGTATTGTGTGTAGATTGATGAGGGAAAAAACAAAGTAGTCAATTTTAGAATAAGGCTGTAATGTAACAAAATGTGGAAGAATTCAAGGGGTCTGAATACTTTCCGAATGCACTGTATCTATTACAAAAAAATAAGACATCCTGATGTGGACAAACTAGGGAATATTTGTCTCCTTTCCTGCCACCTCTCCTGACAGATATCCTTTATTACCTCCTTTCCTTTTGATCCCCCCTCCCTTCACTCCTCTCCTCCCCTCTAAACCCCTCTACTTCCATGGCTCTATCCTGCAGATCTTTGAACACATCTAGCAGCTCTGGTTCCTGCCCGGCCGAGAGTTCAGGAGTGTTCATCTCCAGCCAATCAGAGGAGCGGATCTGTTGCCTCAGGGCACCAATCAGGGAGTCCAGACTGCCTGTGGGATGGGACGTCTAGCAGTCCAGCAAGACAAAGTCTTCATTGGCTAATGGGATGGCATCAGGGTCGGGGTTATCCTTCTCCCCTGGCTCTTCTGATGATGAGGTGTTCTTGGGCAAACGCGTTGACTTGACAGCCACAGCTTTGTGTGAGCCTGTTGTGTCCCACTTTGATGTAATTTTTGTCCCTTCCTTCTCGGTGGCCTCGTTGGTTGTGCCTATGTCAGGGGTTGATGTGGCCTTATCTGTCTCCTCCAGGGCCTWCCTGATCCTCTGCATACCTACAACAACCACACATAACACAATGAAGAGATGGCAAGTAAAGGAAAATAGGACAGAGAAAGGGAGTAGAAAGAGAGGAGAAAAAAATCTGTTTCCTGCCTCTATCATCATGAGAGGAGAAAAACAGATGAACTGATTGATGAAGGTAGCGAGCGTCAGCTATTGCTGTCGGTCGGTGAAGATGATGCAGAACCAGCCTGGAGTGGAGCAGTGGAAGGCTTGGCCACAGCTCAGCACCACCTTGTGTTTCAGTAAACACCTCCACAGAGACAGCTCCTCCACAAACGATGGTTCAYGCAGGTACTGACAGACAGGGGAAAGGAGAGAGAGATGTTGTTGCTGTTAATGTTATTATCATTACCACTACTACTAGGCCTACTATTATTATTGCTTTATTACTGTTAGTCCGACCATTGTTGTTATATGTGTACTTTGACAATGTAAGTAAATTTAACTTGCCATGTCAATAAAGTCTATTAAATTGAGAGTGCGAGAAAGAAAGAGAGAGAGGAGGAACCATGTCAGGAAGAACCAAGACAGCRGCTCCTCATTATCCAGTCTTCTAACCCCAACCCTGTGTCAGTGTCCTTACCTTCCTGAGGTCAGCCCAGATGTAGAAGCCAGCAGACCGGTTGAGGTAGTGGACTCCCAGGCTCTGTAGCTCCTCAGTCATGTATCTATGAGCGGCCTGCATTCTCAGCCTGTTATCTGGAAGAAATATCCCATCGATCCAATCTACAATAGAAAACAGGTATGTTAAACTCCCTAATCAGGGTGATACAGTATGTCCTCTCATCTAGTGTGTGTGTGTGTGTGTGTGTGTGTGTGTGTGTGTGTGTGTGTGTGTGTGTGTGTGTGTGTGTGTGTGTGTGTGTGTGTGTGTGTGTGTGTGTGTGTGTGTGTGTGTGTGTGTGTGTGTGTGTGTGTCCGTTCACCTGTCCTGGAGCAGCCTTGCCATCTGATGCTGTATTGGATCAGGGACACCGTGGAACATCCACAGCTTATCCAGAGCTTCGACCAAGTCCCTGTTGTCAGAGTACACAGTGCCCACACACACCCTGCCATCGCAAAGTCCTGCACAAGAACAACACAAATGAGACAGGGGTGAATCTAAGAGGGGGGCCAGATAGTCCCCACAACAACATGTATGTACAAACACATTCAGACACGTATGCTCATGCACTCACACACAGTGCATTTGGAAAGTATTCAGACCCCTTGACTTTTTCCACATTTTATTAAGTTATAGTCTCATTCTAAAATACATAAAAGTATTTATGTTTCTCATTAATCTACACACAATACCACCTTCTTAGCATACGTATTAAACATAAAAACATAAATACCTTATTTACATAAGTATTCAGACACTTTGCTATGAGACTCGAAATTAAGCTCAGGCACATCCTGTTTCCATTGATCATCCATGAGATGTTTCTACAACTTGATTTGACTCCACCTGTGGTAAATTCAATTGGACATGATTTGGAAAGGTACACACCTGTCTAAGGTCCCACAGTTGAAAGTGCAGAGCAAAAAMCAATCCATGAGGTTGAAGGAATTGTCCGTAGAGCTCAGAGACAGAATTATGTTGAGGCACAGATCTAGGGAAGGGTACCAAAAAACWTATGCAGCATTGAAGGTCCCTAAGAACACAGTGGCCTCCATCATTCTTAAATTGAAGAAGTTTGGAACCACCAAAACTAAACTGAGCAATCGGTGGGAGTAGGGCCTTGGTCAGAGAGGCGACCAAGAACCCAATGGTCACTCTGACAGAACTCCTGAGTTCCTCTGTGGAGATGGGAGAACCAACCATCTCTGCAGCACTCCACCAATCAGGCCTTTATGSTAGAGTGGCCAGACGGAAGCCACTCCTCAGTAAAAGTCACATGACAGCCTGCTTGAAGTTTGTCAAAGGCACCTAAGGACTCAAGATTATCTGGTCTAATGAAACCAAAATTGAACTCTTTGGCTCCAATGCCAGGAGGAAACCTGGCACCATCCCTACAGTGAAGCATGGTGGTGGCAGCATCATGCTGTGGGGATGTTTTTCAGCAGCARGGACTGGGAGAGTAGTCAGGATCGAGGGAAAGAAGACACTCCCCATCCAACCAGACAAAGCTTAAGAGGGTCTGCAGAGAAGAATGGAAGAAACTCCCCAAATACAGCTGTGCCAAACGTGTAGCGTCATACCCAAGAAGAATCGAGGCTGTAATCGCTGCCAAAGGTGCTTCAACAAAGTACTGAGTAAAGGGTCTGAATACTTACATAAATGTAATATTTCCGTTTTTTATTCATTTTTAATTTGTAAACAATTATTWATTTTTTTACTGTTTTTGCTTTTTCATTATGGGGTATTGTGTGTAGATTGATGAGGAATAAGGCTGTAATGTAATAGAATGTGGAAAAAGTCAAGGGGTCTGAATACTTTCCGAATGCACTGTATGCATGTGCAGGCAAACGCACACACACTCACTTTAGACTCAAACCTTGCTGATCCCCCACATCACATGTGTTCTCTGTCGGTCCAGAAAGCTGCAAGCACAACATTGTTAATGTACAGTCAATAGGAAGGGCTTGCGTGTGTGTGTGTCATACCTCTCCATGCTAAGGACACTGTGGAAGGTGGCTGTCTCTTCATACACCGTCAGCATGTACACCTCATCTACAATGGTGTGCAACTCATGCCTGAGACAGGGGGAAGGAAAGGAGAGAACAGGGAGGAAAAGCGAAATAATGCATTATGAATTTGTATTGCACTGTTTTACGATGTTTATTGTACTTTATTACAAAGGCAATGCAAGCAGGCATTTTAAACACTGTCGGAAGGCAGCCTGAGTGTGTAATACGTGGTCCCGGGAATACGTGGTCACACGTGGTCCCGTGTGGCTCAGTTGGTAGAGCATGGCGCTTGCAACGCCAGGGTTGTGGGTTCATTCCCCACGGGGGGACCAGGATGAATATGTATGAACTTTCCAATTTGTAAGTCGCTCTGGATAAGAGCGTCTGCTAAATGACTTAAATGTAAATGTAAATGTAATAGAACAGGGCTGGTTTATGGTTACTGCAACTCAGTGCATGGGTAGTAGGTCTGTAGAGGGTGTTAATGCTGAGAGCGCCACTAAAACTAGAACAGAYGGTTTTGGGAGAGTCCTCAGCCCTTAGTTGTACTTTACAGTAAAACTACAGTCATGATACATGGCGTTTTATGCGCTGAGGGAAAAGAAATTGTGGTGTGAGGGAAAAAAATACCTCTTGGCAAACTMCAGGAAGCCAGTCCTGAGGGGAGTGGACCTCAGCCAGGGGGTTATGGGGGTTCACCAGGATCATGACTCTGACATTCACCCCCTGGCAGAAACACAACAAGGGACAGTTATACCGATGATGATTCTAGTGCCTCTCTCTTAATTTATGAATTGATAACTATTTCGGTTGGGTGGGAGGGTAGGGGGGTTACCTCGCTAGTGGCCTTCCCCATAGCTTCCTCCAGTCTTTCCACAGCGAGGTGGAAAGGCCGACTGCCAAAAGGTTAAAACACACACAATAAGCACACAACAAATACAGTGCATTCAGACCCCTTGACTTTTTCCACATTTTGTTACCTTATTCTAAAATTGATTAAATTGTCGCCCTCCCCGATCAATCTACGAACAGTACCCCATAATGAAAAAGCAAAAACAGTTTTTTAGACGTTTTTGAAAATGTATACAAATTAAACTGAAATATCACATTTACATAAGTATTCAGGCCCTTTACTCAGTACTTTGTTGAASCACCTTTGGCAGTGATTACAGCCTCGAGTCATCTTAGTTATGAGGCTACAAGCTTGGCACACCTGTATTTGGGGATTTTTTCCCCATTCTTCTCTGCAGATCCTCTCAAGCTCTGTCAGGTTAGATGGGGAGCGTCGCTGCACAGCTATTTTCAGGTCTCTCCAGAGATGTTCAAATCGTGTCTTAGTCCGGGAATTGGCTGGGCAACTCAAGGACATTCAGAGACTTGTCCCGAAGCCACTCCTGCGTTGTCTTGGCTGTGTGCTAGGGTTGTTGCCCTATTGGAAGGTGACCCTTCGCCCCATGTCTGAGGTCCTGAGCGGTCTGGAGCAGGTTTTCATCAAGGATCTCTCTGTACTTTGCTCCTCTCATCTTTACCTCGATTTTGACTAATCTCCTAGTCCCTGCCAGTGAAAAACATCTCCACAGCATGATGCTGCCACCCCCATGCTTCACCGTAGGGATGGTGCCAGGTTTCCTCCAGTCGTGACACTTGACATTTAGGCCAAAGAGTTCCATCT
>NC_036866.1:33057236-33058176 GCF_002910315.2 Salvelinus sp. IW2-2015
TGTTTAATCAGCAGCCAGAGAATCTTGTTTATCATGGTCTGAGAGTCTTTAGGTGCCTTTTGGCAAACTACAAGCAAGCTGTCATGTGCCTTTTACTGAGGAGTGGCTTTCATCTGGCCACTCTAAAATAAAGGCCTGATTGGTGGAGTGCTGCAGAGATGGTTGTTCCTTCTGGATGGGTCTCCCACTCCACAGAGGAACTCTTGGAGCTCTGTCAGAGTGACCACCTCCCTGGACCAAGGCCCTTCTCCCCGATTGCTCAGTTTGGCCGGGCGGCCAGCTCTAGGAAGAGTCTTGGTGGTTCCAAACTTCTCCATTTAAGAATGATGGAGGCCACTGTGTGTCTTGGGGACCTTCAATGCTGCAGAATGTTTTGGTGCCCTTCCCCAGTCTGTGCCCTCGACACATATCCTGTCTCGGAGCTGTCTACGGTACAATTCCTCCTCGCTCATGGATCGGTTTTTGCTCTGACATGCACTGTCAACTGTCGGACCTTATATTGACAGGTGTGCCTTTCAAAATCATGTCCAATCAATTGAATTTACCACAGGTGGACTCAAATCAAGTTGTAGAAATATCTCAAGGATGATCAATAGAAACAAGACGCACGTGAGCTCAATTTCGAGTCTCATAGCAGAGGGTCCGAATACTTTTGTAAATCGGGAATTTCTGTTTATTTTTTTATACATTTGCAAAGATTTCTAAAAACCTGTTTTTGCTTTGTCATTACAGGGCATTGTGTRTAGATTGGTGAGGAAAGACGTGTATGTAATACATTTTAGAATAAGGCTGTAACGTAACAAAATGTGGAAAAAGCTTTCCCGAATGCACKGTATATGGTATGCCGTTAAGAATTAAGGCCTACCTCACAGTGGAGGTGAACATAGAAGAGCCAAACACCACTGTAGAGATGCACATCCTCAGTGACCACTATAGAATG
>NC_036866.1:33058926-33069385 GCF_002910315.2 Salvelinus sp. IW2-2015
CACAAAGCACTGCGGCTATGAATGAGAAGAGGGAGCCACAGCCATTCATCACCACAACCTGAACCCCCACACACACACAAATAAGACACTAGCTTTATGAGTAAAAACATTCTTCATAATTTAATGGTTAAGTAAGTACAAATTTTCTCCACAAATGTACCGAAACATTACGATCAGCGAATACCATAATGTAGTTATTTTGTTAGATACTATAAGCTGAAATCATTTTTTTTTCAAAGCCATTTTAGCKGTCGCGCCAGCTGTTCGGTCTCAACAGATTCACAAATCATGTTTTGAAGTGAGATATAAGAAAGATCATTTTTTAAACTGGTACTGGGCTACCTCTAGCCTAGTGGTTAGAGTATTGAACAAGTAACCGAAAGGTTGCAAGATCAAATCCCTGAGCTGACAAGGTAAAATCTGTCGTTCTGCCCCTGAACAAGGCAGTTAACCCACTGTTCCTAGGCCATCATTGAAAATAAGAATTTATTCTTAACTGACTTGCCTAGTTAAATAAAGGTAAAATACATTTTGAAAATACCTTCAGACGAGTCTTGTGAGGATTGTGGGAGTCCTAGAGCAAAACAACCAACATTTTTGTGTTCGAGACAGTCCATATAGGGGTCATAATAGTTTGTAGACCAAACYGACCGATTTTCGGGACATTTCCAGGTCTGACAAACACCGCTGTAGCTCCACTGCAGATGCAGAAGGCCGACATCGGCGGATGTGGTGGATTGAGATGCAACCCATGCAAAAGAAAATGTCTATTTAAGATATCAGGTTATGGGAATTGATGTATTATGCGAATTAGATTTCCACGGGCATCAACTCTAGGGGGTTAACTAACTTACCAGGCTGTGGGCATCATGCTTTGTGACATTATGTTAGCTAGCTATCCCCAGTTAGATAATGTGTTTTCACTTATTTGCATCTGAATGCTTGTTGCGTTCTCCCTGGTTTCCACTAGTTACCACAGCCACAAAGTCAAAATKGACTTTTGGTCTTAATTTAAGGTTAGGGTTAGGCATAAGGTTAGCAGTGTGCTTAATGTTAGGGTTAGGTTYAAAATGACATAAGAGACATTTTAGAAATAGACAGGCTATACGACTTTGTAGCTGGGGTAACTAGTGACGACCTTTCTCCCTGGTGCACTCGTTCGTTCGTGAGTTGGCTGCTCGTTCTAAATAGTATCAGCTAATCTGTTCAAAACAGTGGCAACATGCAGCAGTGGTCATTCGGTTTTTGACATGCAAAAGCGAAATAGGTGTATTTATGCTGTTGTTCAAATGCACAGATCACTTTATATATCGTCTCAAAGAAACTACTGGTAGTTCAAAAACTTGGCATCATATTTCTTTCATGCTGCTTTGTTGACAACTCCCAACCACCTTGCGCCCGGGTATTCAGCCAATCAGCAGCCACCACTGTCTTTAACTATTCATACCCATAGATTAATAGCCTACAGTCCTTGATGGATACAATCCATTTTCTGTGGGCCTAAGCACTTTTACTGTCATTAATTTGGTAAATGAAAGTCATTAATTGAGTCGAGTCCACTGGTATCACAGGCCTAAATGAGTCGCTATACTTATAATACAGTAATAATATAATGAAGTAGTCTATAAATCACAGCACTCCTTAAAGGCCAGGATTAGGAGAGGCAGTTTACTCACCTGGGTCAGGGAAACTACAGTAGTGAGACAAGAACCTGGACACCTCTTCTCTCAGACTACAGATCGGATATCGTCGTCGTCRTCACCACCACCATTATTACCATCACCATCATCCTAATCGCTGCTCTAATAAACATCTTCCTTCTGTRTAATAAATCTTATCGAATTGTAGTCTCTAATGAATACATGTACCATAACCAYCCTTTTCAAATAACACATGACATATGGAGTCCTATACAAGGAGATTTCTTACAAGTGGTGGCCTTTCCAGTCAGGATACTACAGCAAGGCTGGGTCGATATGTTGCTGTCAGGCTGGGTCTTCTGTGGCAGTGAGGGACACAAAAGGGAGTCGTTTTCTGGACAGAGAGCGAACGGTTACATTCAATAGAAGTGTCATGCACAAGACCACAGATTAAATATAGCTACGGTAAGTACAGAACCACATCTCTAATGGACATCTCACTTGCTGGTCAACACCATAGAAGAAATGGTTTATTCTGATTGACAAAGTCAGTGATAAGCAGTGGTGTAAAGTACTTAAGTAAAAATACCTAAGTACTACTTCAGTAGGTTTTTGGGGTATCTGTACTTTAATGTTCATATATTGGACAACTTTTTACTTTTACTTTTACATTACTAAAGAAAATAATGTACTTTTTACTCCATAACTTTTTCCCTGACACCCAAAAGTACTAGTTCTATTTTGAATGCTTAGCAGGACAGGAAGATGGGCCAATTCACGCASTTCTCAAGAGAACCCCCCTGGCATMTCTACTGCCTCTGATCTGAGACTCACTACACACAAATGCTTCATTTGTAAATKATGTCTGAGTGTTGGAGTATGCCCCTGGCTATCCGTAAGTAAATACAATAAACAAGAAAATGGTAGGATCAGCATGAACGAAGATGGGTCCAGAGGTGAAACGTCCCTTGAGCTCCATCAATGCCCTGTTAGCCTCGGGGGTCCAGCAAAATCGGGTCTGAGACTTGCGGGTTAGGATCGTGAGAGGTGCTGCCACATCACCAAAGTTGCGTATAAAAACGCCTGTAAAAATTGGCAAACCCGAGGAACCACTGGACCTGCTTGAGTGAGGTGGGACGGGGCCAGTCGGCAACCGTGCTTCAAGCATTGAGCTGTTTATGACTTCAAGCRTATCAACTCCCGAGATTAGGCTGGTGTAACCGATGTGAAATGGCTAGCTAGTTAGTGGGGTGCGCGCTAATAACGTTTCAATCRGTGACGTCACTCGCTCTGAGACCTTGAAGTAGTTGTTCCCCTTGCTCTGAAAGGGCCGCGGCTTTTGTGGAGCGATGGGTAACGATGCTTCGAGGGTGGCTGTTGTCGATGTGTTCCTGGTTCGAGCCCAGGTAGGGGCGAGGAGAGGGACGGAAGCTATACTGTTACACTGGCAATACTAAAATGCCTATAAGAACATCCAATMGTCAAAGGTATATGAAATACAAATGGTATAGAGAGAAATAGTCCTATAATAACTACAACCTAAAACTTCTTACCTGGGAATATTGAAGACTCATGTTAAAAGGAACCACCWGCTTTCATATGTTCTCATGTTCTGAGCAAGGAACTTAAACGTTAGCTTTTTTACATGGCACATATTGCACTTTTACTTTCTTCTCCAACACTTTGTTTTTGCATTATTTAAACCAAATTGAACATGTTTCATTATTTATTTGAGGCTAAATTGATTTTATTGATGTATTATATTAAGTTAAAATAAAAGTGTTCATTCAGTATTGTTGTAATTGTCATTATTACAAATAAATAAATAAATACATTTTTTGAAGAAAACCGTCCGATTAATCGGTATCGGCTTTTTTTGGTCCTCCAATAATCGGTATTGGCGTTGAAAAATCATAATCGGTCGACCTCTACTGTAAACTCTCCTTCCATACTCACATTAAGCATCTCCAATCCAAAATTAAATCTAGAATCGGCTCCCAATTTCGCAACAAAGCATCCTTCACTCATGCTACCAAACATACSCTCGTAAAACTGACTATCCTACCGATCCTTGACTTCGGCGATGTCATTTACRAAATAGCCTCCAACACTCTATTCAGCAAATTGGATGTAGTCTATCACAGTGTCATCCGTTTGGTCACCAAAGCCCCATATACTACCCACCACTGTGACCTGTATGCTCTCGTTGGCTGGCCCTCACTTCATATTCGTCGCCAAACCCACTGGCTCCACGTCATCGATAACTCTTTCCTAGGTAAAGCCCCGCCTTATCTCAGCTCACTGGTCACCTTAGCAGCACCCACCCGTAGCATGCRCTCCAGCAGGTATATTTCACAGGTCATCCCTCCTTTGGCCGCCTTTCTTTCCAGTTCTCTGCTGCCAATGACTGGAACGAATTGCAAAAATCACYGAAGCTGGAGTCATATCTCCCTCACTAACTTTAAGAATCAGCGGTCAAGAGCAGCTTACCGATCATTGCACCTGTACACAGTCCATCTGTAAATAACCCACCCACCCAACTACCCCATCCCCATATTGTTATTTATTGTTTGCTCCTTTGCACCCCAGTATCTTTACTTGCACATTCATCTTCTGCACATCTATCACTCCAGTGTTTAATTGCTAAATTGTCATTATTTCGCCACTATGGCCTATTTATTGCCTTTACCTCCCTAATCTTACTACATTTGCACACACTGTAAATAGATTTTTCTATTGTGTTATTGACTGTACGTTTGTTTATCCCATGCGTAACTCTGTGTTGTTTGTGTCGCACTGCTTTGCTTTATCTTGGCCAGGTCGCAGTTGTAAATGAGAACTTGTTCTCAACTGGCCTACCTGGTTAAATAAAGGTGAAAAATAAATGTGGTTGTGCTGCAGTTGGGGCAGGACTGCCAAATGGGATTGATGAAGTAGCAGGGGCAGATACTGCATTAAGTAGAGCGGTTGAGTCAGTTGAGTCAGTAGTGACAGGAAGAGCAAACAGTGGGCCAGTAGGGGTAGTCTGTGTGACAGCGACCAGGGCCCCATTTAACTTGCTAAACAGAAGGAGCTCATGCTGTCTCTCTTTCTCTGCCCTTCTTTCCTCCTGCTGCTCCCGCCTATCCTTGGCCTGCGCCTCCCTCTCCCACCGTGCCTCCTCCATGGAGAGGAGCCTCTGCCAGGTCAGGAACCGGACTATAGCTTCGTCCAGGGGCCCCCGGACCCCGCCTCCCCCACCAGCCCCTCTCCCTGCACGCCGGACGCTTCCTCTGCCTCACAGGGGCTGCAGGTCGGAAGCACTCTTGGTCACGCTGGTTCCCTGTGTCCCAGCCACCAGGACCAGCCACGGATGCCCATGTGCCTGAAGACCCAGTGCGGTTCACTGACACTTGAGGAAGGAAAGAGAGAAAGAGGAGAGGGAAGAAGACATCACAAACACTTATTTTTCTTATTGAATTCATACTTACTGATTTTCAAAGCCATCGTGCTCCAGCTCCAGATATAAATATCTGAAGTAGAGCCCTGCAAGGGCATGACTTTTAAGCCCGAGACCTACCCATGCCCACGACGTTCAGCCCCAACCCTACCCTGGTACAATTGCTTCTGCCAAATTTAAGGCCTTGCCCGAAACCAGAAATAACTTCCTCCATTAACTACTCCTCTCGGTCTGTCACTCGCTCCCTGCAAACAGCACAATCTGCATGTGCTCTGCGTCTGTGAGTATCCATAGCAACAACTCAGCTTGGGTTGCTCTGCTCAATGATGAAACATGAGAGAGCAGTTCGCTGTGAAATACTTTGTCACTCTAAACTCTGACAAAACTCAAGGAACATTCTTATTTTCCATGAAATAATCTTTCCTGTTTTATATTTGACAAGGTTGAAGCATGTTATGATCTTAGTCAGACATGACTGTACTGCGCAGCAGAGCACGAGCAAATGGCTTAGCTTGTAAATGTTACTGATCAATTTAGTGATACCCGAGCCCTGCACGTACCCTAGTTATGGATGAAAAAAACAGGCCCTACCCGGCCCAAATCAAATGTATAATGTCGGGGCCAAGTTTATTGTAGTTTTGTGTTTTTATATTAGTTTTTATTTCTATTCGTTTTTCAATGTTGATTTTGAATTCAGTTTAGTTTCAGTTTGCTGGTTTGTAATTAGTTTTATAAAAATATTTAYATTTCATTTTTATATTATTTAGTTTCAGTTTAAGTTTTARTGATAGGGACAGAAAGCATGCATGGGGGCTAGGAGCCATTTGTGTTGTTTATTGTTTTTGGGGTGTTTTTTTGGATGTCACTTGAGGGACAGTAATACATAAGGTGAATGGTCAGGTAATTGGTTAGGGTAGCCTTTCTCATGACTCCAAYGCTACATTGGAGTAATTTCACATCCCTTTTGATTAGCTGAGGTGAGTTGGTCAAGTGTGAAACACTATATAGAAAAAATGTAGCCCCGATTGCCATACGGTTTTTGAAACCTTGAACACTCAACTTAATTATTATCCAAAAATAACTTTACAAATATGAAAGATACAGTTACAGGGCTGCCAACTTTTGATGAAAGCTTAGAGTGAGATTTGCAATGTGAATGTCATTGCCTCCTAGCACAACCCCCTAGACGTGGGAAAAACTTACTGTTTAAAAGCTAATTTCCTGCATTTCTATGAATTTTGGCATGGCTTAGGCCTAATTGGACAACTTCGATACTTTGTAATTATTGGGGTATGAAATTTAAAGTACGCTAATATTATTTATTTATTTTAACATGTTTTTTGGGGTGGTTTGACAGACAGTAATTAAATGAAATRGGGAGACATGCAAATGCTAAGAAACAGTGGAAGTCTGAAAGCGGGGATTGATCCCTGTTCTCAGGTGGAAAGTTGTACGCGAAATGTGCCAGGGAGTGTTACCACTACACCAAGGCTCTGCACAGGAAATATTAATGGTTGATGGCAGTGGGTAACCAAATCAYAGATTGCAGTCTCCTTGTCTATAGACTGCTTTCAAGGTAAGGACACAAACATTTTGTAATTTGGGTGAACAATCTCTTTAAGGGCTGGATGAAAATCCTGCTTGTTCTCGAGGAGGGTTGGCCATCCCTGATCTATGTTTCCCAAGTGCTGGGTGTTTGAAAATGTTCTTGTTATAACAATTAATTTATCAAAATCACCAAACCTTCAAGAAMAATCTAATGAATATCAATATTCAGGTTGTTTATACCTACTAGTTGAAGATCCTTTYCATCATCTTACTCTACAGAGACAAAATATTATATGTTTATGAGTTGCCTAGAATGTACACAATACTAAAATGTCAAATTATATTTGATTCTTGGAGCATTTAATATCCAACGCCTATTTGTATGACGTATTCAAAACTTTCTATGAATGGCTGCAAAAATACATAGCCTCATAAGTCATTTTCAAAGACACAAGTAGGCATATGAGATTTCAAATATGTGATTACACTGGCAAAATTGGAAAGAAGTAGAATAATATAATAAGTGTGGGGAATAAAAGTAATGTTCTTGCTGACAAGCACAGTAATTACCCTATATTTTAGCCCATTGTTAAGAATGCAAATTGTTCCACTGGTCAGACTAAATAGATAATACATCTCCTGAAGACAAGATGACATTAATTCTACYCCTATGCCCTAACCAAATTATAATTTGTTATATTATCCCCCCTCTAAAATAAAATKTACACTTTTGGGTTCACAATCTGCTTGCAAAAAGTATTTTCATAGATAAAAAGCAGGTCACCCTACCAAATTCCCTGCTAAAACATACTGGTCTGTCTGCTGCCTTTTCGTTGTCACAGCTTAAATGCCAAACGAGGGGAACTAATGCAAATGTGGTTTAAATCGACTTTTGTACATGTTGTCAAAAGGTTGCATTCTGCAATAGGGATGRGGGTAAAAGCAACCTAATTTTGTTGACAAAATTGTACATTAAACAGCGCTACTCTGTTTACTTACGTGATAATGCCCGAGATACCGGTGTTTGGAGGATATATTGGAACCGCGTTTTTAGGCCGAGACAAAGTCGATGGCCGGCAAACCGTACCAATATATCCCCCAAACACCGGCTTCGAGGGCACTAACACTTTTAACGGGTTACCAACATCTTCAAATAATGATTGACATATTTTAATTTTTAAAGTTATACAAGATATAGTCCCGAAACAAATGTAGGGTTCTATTGGTTCGTTTGCCAGAGACGCAACCCAGTAACGTTAGTTCAGTATCTTTTTGTTCTGTATCCAGTCGTTCGTTCTAAATGTTCCATTGCCATACTGGCTAGCAACATTCTTATCCTTTGCTTGCTAGCTAGCAAACTACTGCTAACKTACAGTCACGTCAAACAGTRCAGAAATAATAACAACAGTAGCTGCATTTGTTTAAGCTTTTTTCTAATGACGTTTATTTGGACACATAACAATGAGCTAATGAGGCACGATTTCGCCTGGCATAGAAAATGTGCTCTCGTTAGGACACTGTTGTTCAGAGGAGCTAGCCAACAACACAGCTAACACAATCACTTCAAACTGAAGCTGGAAAGACTGCAAACTAGCTGCACTTCGTTTCGTTGGACCTTTTTTCAATTGGCATTTCTTTGTATACGTATATCCATAAAAATGATGCCAACTGATTCATGATTTAGACTGGCTGAGAAACGCTGCCTGCCTCTCTCTCGTCCCGACTCCTACACGTTCATTACACCTGTAACGTCCTGACCAGAGTTCTTATGTGTTGTGCTTGTTTTAGTGTTGGTCAGGACGTGAGCTGGGTGGGCATTCTATGTTGTGTGTCTAGTTTGTCTGTTTCTGTGTTCAGCCTAATATGGTTCTCAATCAGAGGCAGCTGTCAATCGTTGTCCCTGATTGAGAATCATATATAGGTGGCTTGTTTTGTGTTGGGGATTTGTGGGTGGTTGTTTCCTGTGTCAGTTGTTTGTGCACACGGGACTGTGACGGTTAGTACGTTTGTTGTTTGTATTCTTGTCTAGTTTTCATGTCATTAAATTATGGAAACTTACCACGCTGCAATTGGTCCTCCGATCCTTCTCGCCTCTCCTCGTCCGATGAGGAGGACGACTAGACTGCCGTTACAACACCGAGGTAAAAAACAGTTTCAAGTTGGATATTCGCCTGTAGTTTCCTAACGTCCACCAACAGCCGTTAGGGACCGTCAACAGTGATAAATCAAAATGTTCAAATTTCAATAGCTCTTAACCATTACTCCTAAAACTTTTCAAAACTGGTTACAGCTAACCCGATGGCATAGACACACATTGCACTTTTTTTTGTCGATTTAAATTCTTGCACTATTTTTTTTATTTCAATAGCTCATTTGGTAATACGACCTATGACTTCAAAACAAGGTTCAGAATGTCACTGACTACCCTTCTATATTGCGCACCCTTTATTTTGTCCATTTTCATCTCACATGATTTCACATACATTTTTCAAAATTTAGAATTTCAATAAACTCCTTGGTCATGTGACCTACTGACTTCAAACAAGGTTCAGAATGTCCACTCAGTGGGCCTACACATGCACACCCTTTAGTTTGTCCATTTTCATCCACATAATCTTTACCTGCAATGTTTCTACATTTAAAATTTCAATAGCTCCTTGGTCATGTGACCTACTGACCTCAAAAAAGGTTCAGAATACCTTCTTATTGCACACTCTGGTGTTCGTCTACTTTCATCTCATGCTATTAGACTTAAATCTGTAAGCTTGCATGGCCTTCATTTTACATGGATGTTAAAACATTTTGGGGGGAAGTTCCAGCCTCGCAATAACTGTCACATGGACACTAAAAAGATCTGCAAATGGCTGTATGTGGAATGGATCAAGGACAGGAGAGGTGTTYGAACAGAGGTGCTTAAAGGAAGACGCACAGGTAGGCCTAATGAAAAACAGTGTTTTTTTTCTCTTTTTAATCACAGTAATAGGCAGGGATTTGTCAGTCACAGTGAGCTTGATAATGTGAAAGAATCCTTTTTATATCATCACTTTCATATACTGTACATTAAGACAGTTTACATAACCTGATAATGAYTTGATAKTTGAGTGCATTCACAAYAAGCCACCTGCAGACAACTTAAAAAATGCAATAGTGCATTTGAGGGTTCGTTTTTCTGATGAAAATAGTTATTTGATGCATGGCCTACTATTTCTAACTAGAAAAATACATTCCTACATCTTTTGTGAGTAAAATCCTTTTTCCAAAATTGATTTAGGTACATTTTTGTGAAGAGGTATGAGGATTGTGATATGGGTCATTTAATAGTAAAATCATTTAAGGGATCAATACATTTCTATATTGCTTCCCCAGTATCTGCATGAACCATCAGTCCAAGTGTTTTTGGTTGACCCTGCTGGACAGAAAGAGAAGGAGGAATCGGAACACGCTGCATTCAAATTCAGGTCTTAGTTATTCCATTGTACTGGATCTAATACMTATTAGCATTTTTCATAAGTGTAATAATTTTTTATGACATACTGTGAAAAACTCTCTTGGATGCTGGCTCTGTCACTTTCAGACATGCGCAGAGCAGACTGAGAGGGGAAGGGTAGCTCTTGACTTGAACCACAGGGGTTCTCTGTAAAGAGAGAGTAATCCAAAAGGCACAGACACACCCCTTGACTTTCAATTGGCACCCTTGACCTGTATGTATTCTCTCCTGATTGGCTCTGTGGTGCACAGTCTGGCAGTCTGACTAAAGTGCCAGAGGTATGAGGAGAGACATCCTCCTTTGTATTTATGGGAACACATATTTCCTAACACTTTGGATCCTATT
>NC_036866.1:33069691-33118496 GCF_002910315.2 Salvelinus sp. IW2-2015
TCAAACAGTTCGAGCTTCTACTTTAAAAAATCCACCTTTCCAGAAAAAAGTCTCTCACTGTTGCCACTTGTTACAGACCCCCCTCAGCCCCCAGCTGCGCCCTGGACATCATATGTGAATTAATTGGACACCATATGTGAATTAATTGCCCCCCATTTATCTTCAGAGTTTGTACTGTTATGTGACCTAAACTGGGATATGCTTAACACCCGGGCGTCCTACAATCTAAACTAGATGCCCTCAATCTCACACAAATTATCATGGAACCTACCAGGTACAACCCCAAATCCGTAAACTCGGGCACCCTCATAGATATCATCCTGACCAACCTGTCCTCTAAATACAACTTTGCTGTCTTCAACCAGGATCTCAGCGATCACTGCCTCATTGCCACGTCCGTAATGGGTCTGCGGTCAAACGACCACCTTCATCACAGTCAAATGCTCCCTAAAACACTTCAGCGAGCAGGCCTTTCTAATCGACCTGGCCCGGGTATCCTGAAAGATATTGATCTCATTCCGTCAGTAAAGGATGCCTGGTTATTCTTTAAAAGTGCTTTCCTCACCATCTTAAATAAGCATGCCCCATTCAAAAAATGTTAGAACCAGGAACAGATATAGCCCTTGGTTCACTCCAGACCTGACTGCCCTTGACCAGCACAAAAACATCCTGTGGCGTACGGCACTAGCATCGAATAGCCCCTGCGATATGCAACTTTTCAGCGAAGTTAGGAACAAATATACACAGGCAGTTAGGAAAAGCAGGCTAGCTTTTCAAACATAAATTTGCATCCTTCAATTTTTTTTTTACTTAAGCAATGGGTAAAGTTGACTAAACTTAGTCCACTCTGTTCGTAACAGATTTATATTTTTGGGAACAGAAAAACTGTATTGAGATTAAGTATTTCATCGTTAAAAAGATTAGCAGACAATCAGTCAAAATCCATCTCGTTCCATCTTCTCCCACTGCCGGACATTTGGCTTGTGGAAAAGCCATGCGGATGCTTCACATTTGTATATCCAGTGAAATATCTAGCTCAGTGTTCTATCTGTGGATGGAGTGCAACGGCGAATTTAGTTATTGCACATGTGCACTTCAAAGAGTAGGCGTTCCCTAATGGAAATATGCAAAATAAATGCTAGAACGCATCAATAGAATCTCACTAGCTCATGCTTGGCTCTGCCCACCCCCTTGCTTGTTTCTGCCCATTATGATTAATTTGCTCCCATTGGAAACGACAGGCTCTGGTCTATCTTGGGTTAGTTCCAAAAATCTTTGGTCGTACATGTGGCCCCAGTCAATTGTTCAAATGAGAACCCTATGGCTGTATGGCCTTGTTTCCCTGGAGCTAAGGTTGGTGTTACGGATACAAGTATTATGTGTGTATCCTGTGTGTTTCTTTTCTCTCCTTCTCCCCTACTCACAGGTGACAATCATCATTCCCCAATCAGTCATCAATCAGTCGCTAATCGTAGACACCTGCTCTTTTCCCTTACCCATCACATTCCCTTTCCCTTGGTTTAAAAACCCTGTCAGTTGTTTCTACTGCTTCTCTGGAGCTCAATCTCTCTGTCAATGCCATCTGTCTATAGAGCTCTTGTTTGGTTTGCAACTACATGTCACTTTGTCCCCACCTGTGAGTATTGGTTTTGTTATGGTGTTTGTTTGATGGTGGGAAAAGGGGGTACCAAGATAAGTCGCCCATGGGCATATTTTACCCGTAGGAATACTTTGTTAAATACACTAGTTAGAACTGGGCGGACCACCCACTGTATTTTTGGTTAGTTAGTTAGCTGTTGTTGAAATAGGCTAGTCTAGCTTAGGGGTGTTTTTGGATACTTATTATTTCTTTCCTTGGGTCCAGCTCAGCCCCTTTCCTGCTCCCCCCTTTACCGTGTGTTTAGAAATAAACCCTGTGTGTTTGACGGTAATTTAGTTGTCTGTGGTTATTTTGTTCTCACTGTTACGTTTTCACTATTATAATTTGCGTGAGTTGTGTTACGGGTCCCATTACCATCCCCCCTAGACTGTCGGGCCAAAGGGATTCGTAACAGTTGGGATAGGTTTAAAGGTCCAATGCAGTTGTTTTTATCTTAATATCAAATATTTTCCGGGTAACAATAAAGTACCTTACTGAGATGGTTTTCAATTAAAATGGTCAAAAATAAACAAAAATAGCTTCTTTGCGAAGGGCAATTTCTCATGCAACAATTTTGCAAGGAATGTCTGGGAGTGGTCTGAGTGGGGAGGGGAAAAGAGAACATTTTCTGTTATTGGCAGAAAGGTTTGGAACTCTTATACACTAATTTACCAMATGGTGATGCCAAAAMATATGGTGGAAGGAAAGTCTCGCCCATATTTACGCCAATCCAATGCTTTTTTTTTTACTGTAAGAAGAATCAAGTTAGGTACCTAGATGTTTTTCCCTCTTAGCTACTGATAGCTAGAGCTAGTGATGCAAAAGCTAGGCCTTTTTTAAACATTGCCATCTCCTGGCCGCCATAGCCACGGAAAGGTGTTTGGGAGTGCTGCTTTTTTAAGGGGTGCTGCAGCACCCTCAGCATCCCTACTTCCTGTGGCTATGCTGGCCACATTTACCCRCCAGATTCAGTAGCAAACCCYCCAAAAGCCAAATGAAAGTATAAMAWWTTTTTATTTTACATTATTCATGATGGATGTTATTTTATTTTTGTTTGTTTTCAAGTCAATGATAAGTTTCACTATAGTCTTAGTTTTTCAAACAGGTTTGTTAATTATTCACTTTCAGTTTATTTTTCATGATTCGTTTTTGTTTTGTTTACTATAGGCTAATAAACTTGGTTGGACAGTATGACTCGGGTCAGGTAGCAGAGCTCTAATCTGAAGTGTTTTAACAATTGAACATCTTGGCCATGTTCTGTTATAATCTCCACCCGGCACAGCCAGAAGAGGACTGGCCACCCCTCATAGCCTAGTTCCTCTCTAGGTTCTGACCTTTCTAGGGAGTTTTTCCTATCCACCATGCTTCTACCCCTGTATTGCTTGCTGTTTGGGGTTTTAGGCTGGGTTTCTGTACAGCACTTTGGGACATCAGCTGATGTAAGAAGGGCTTTATAAATAAATGTAATTTGATTGAAGTGCATCTGAAATCAGCATATCAACTAATTTATGTGCACAATCAAGAGTGTAATCATGTACGCTGATGTCATTGTACACTGATTCATGTTTTCTTTTAAAACCACAATTTGGATCACTCCACAGCCTGTTTTTTTTTTATTATATGAGCAAAAAATATTAMATTTTATTTGGAACGGCAAGCCAGACAAAATTAAACGGGCCTATTTATATTATGAATTCGGAGGGCAGAAATGATTAAACATTAAAGCATTAGACCTATCACTAAAGGCGCCATTCATACAAAAGTTATACTTRCATCCAAACTGGTTCTCTAGTATATTAGTAAGAATGTCTCATCCCATGTTCAAAAATGGCCTTTTTCCCTTTATTCACGATTACCAACCTCTCTCTTTCGGTTATTTGAAAATGAAATAATCTCCAAAATATCACTATTTAAAACAAGCCACTGAAATTGGTTTCAGTTTAATTCACCAGAAAAGACAGAACAAATAATACAACTAATATTCTGGTTAAACTCATTACTAAATGTATTTTAAAATAAACCTTGTTTTGAACAAATGTTTAAAAAAGTATAATCTTTGTAAATTATATCATAAATAGGACTGGTGGAGTTAAGTCACACGCAGCTAACAAAAATGTATGGCCCTGCATTAAAGACCAAAATTGGTTAAAGAAATTGTGATAACAAAAGAATTACCAGTTTCATTCAAGGAACAAAAAAATGACAGCTGAGCCATATAGATTGCAAACTTTGGGAAGAGATTTTCGATGTACCGATACCATGGTTTATGAACTGATACGCAAAACTACGCCAGGTTCAAAACTTAGAATTATATTATTATACAAAATTCTTGCAACCAATAAATGTTATATATAATATATAAATATGGGGATACAACCATCCCAGCTCTGCAGATTTTGCTGCGAAGAGACAATCATTAGATAATTTGTTTTAGTACTGTCCATATTTCGCTTGTTTTTGATCGTAGGTCCAAGAATGGCTGAATAATTGCAACATTTGCCTGGGAAACTCTGCAGATAGCAATACTGGGTGATTTGAAAAGTCAATCGATCAATAATATACTATTAAGCTACATTTTTATCTTAATTTACAATCTGTAGCAACTATGAGAATAGAAAGGTTGAGAACTTTTGTGAAACATCACAGCACAGTTGAAAAATATATGGCAAATTGAAATCCAATATGGATGGTGTTTAAGAGATAGATGGGAGGGGTTGAGTGGAGCTGAATGGTGGGACTAATAACAAGATAACTTACGTAAAATGTATATAGGTTCAGAACTTTTGTGAAATAGCACAGTTAAAAATATTTGGCAAATCAAACTGGATGGACATCAGAAATAGAATGGGGTAGGGTTGCGGTAGCGGAAGGATAGGAGTAAAAATATAACTATTGTAAAATAGATTGTGTCTGTGAAATGTATGAAGTGTGTGTATAAGATGGAATAGAAGTMTAAGTGTTGTCGTTCATTAGTTTACTCCAATTAGGGGAGAAGTGGTAGGATTAGTGGAAAATAATWAAGGAAAATGTACAGTGGCAAGAAAAAGTATGTGAACACTTTGGAATTAYCTGGATTTCTGCATAAATTGATCATCAAATTTGATCTGATCATCTAAGTCACAACAATAGACAAACAATGTGCTTAAACTAACAACACACACAAATGTATTTTTCTTGTCTATATTGAATACATAGTTGCAACATTCACAGTGTAGGTTGGGGAAAGTATGTAAACCCCTAGGTTAGTGACTTCTCCAAAAGCTMATTGGAGTCAGAAGTCAGCTAACCTGGAGTCCAATCAATGCCCTGTAAAAAACACTCTCAAAATTTGAGTTTGCTATTCACAAGAAGCATTGCCTGATGTGAACCATGCCTCAAACAAAAGAGATCTYTTAAGACCTAAGATTAAGAATTGTTGACTTGCATAAAGCTGGAAAGGGTTACAAAAGTATCTCTAAAAACCTTGATGTTCATCAGTCCACGGTAAGACAAATTGTCTATAAATGGAGAAAGTTCAGCAGGAGTGCCGTCCTGCAAAGATGACTGCAAGAGCACAGTGCAGAACCTCAACGAGGTTAAGAAGAATCTTAGAGTGTCAACTAAAGACTTACAGAAATCTCTGGAACATGCTAACATCTCTGTTGACGAGTCTACGATACGTAAAACACTAAACAAGAATGGTGTTCATGGGAGGACACCATGGAATAAGCCACTGCTGTCCAAAAACAACATTGCTACACCTCTGAAGTTTGCAAAAGTGCACCTGGATGTTCCACAGTGATACTGGCAAAATATTCTGTGGACAGATGAAACTACAGTTGAGTTGCTTGGAAGGAACACACAACACTATGTGTGGAAAAAAAGGCACACCAACATCAAAACCTCATCCCAACTAAAGTATGGTGAAGGGAGCGTCGTGGTTTGGGGCTGCTTTGCTGCCTCAGGGTCTGGACAGCTTGCTATCATCAACGGAAAAATGAATTCCCATGTTTATCARSAYAMYWTKSWSSWSMAWRKTRTSYTATCTGTCCTCCAATTGAAGTTCAACAGAAGTTGGATGATGCAACAGGACAATGACCCAAAACACAGAAGTAAATCAACAACAGAATGGCTTCAACAGAAGAAAATACGCCTTCTGGAGTGGCACAGTCAGAGTCCTGACGTCAACCCGATTGAGATGCTGTGGCATGACCTCAAGAGAGCAGTTCACACCAGACATCCCAAGAATATTGCTGAACTGAAACAGTTTTGTAAAGAGGAATGGTCCAAAATTCCTCCTGACCGTTGTGCAGGTCTGATCCGCAACTACAGAAAACGTTTGGTTGAGGTTATTTCTGCCAAAGGAGGGTCAACTAGTTATTAAATCCAARGGTTCACATACTTTTACCACTCTGCACTGTGAATGTTTACACGGTGTGTTCAATAAAGACAAACTTATAATTATTTGTGTGTTATTAGTTTAAGCAGACTGTGTTTGTCTATTGTTGTGACCTAGATGAAGATCRGGTCAAGTTTTATGACCAATTTATGCAGAAATCCAGGTATTTCCAAAGGGTTTTTCTTGCCAGTGTATATATGCAGTACCAGTCAAAAGTTTGGACACACCTAGTCATTCAAGGGTGATTCCATGTGTTATTTCATAGTTTTGATGTCTACAATGTAGAAAATAGCAAAAATAAAGAGAACCCCTGGAATGAGTAGGTGTCCAAACTTTTCCTCATCAATCTACACAAAACGAAAACATGTTTTAAAAAATGCTTGCAAATTTATTAGAAATAAAAAAACAGAAATGCCTTATTTACATAAGTATTCAGACCCTCTCTGGTCTGATAAAACCTAGATTGAACTCTTTGGCCTGAATGCCAAGTGTCACGTCTGGAGGAAACCTGGCACTAAACCTGAAACCTGGCACCACGTCTGGAGGAAACTCTGTGCAGCGGACGCTCCCCATCCAACCTGACAGAGCTTGAGAGGATCTGCAGAGAAGAATGGGAGAAGCTCCCCAAATACAGGTGTGCCAAGCTTGTAGCGTCATACCCAATAAGAATCGAGGCTATAATCACTGTCAAATGTGCTTCAACAAAGTACTGATTAAAAGGTCTGAATATTTATGTAAATGTGATATTTCTGTTTTTTATTTTTAATACAGTTGTGTGTAGTATAATGAGGGGCCAAAAACGATGTAATCCAGGCTGTAATGTAATAGAATGTGGAAAAAGTCAAGGGGTCTGAATACTTTCCGGATGCACTGTATGCATGTGCAGGCACACGCACACACACTCACTTTAGACTCTTACCTTGCTGATCCCCCACATCACATGTGTTCTCTGGTGGTCCGACAAGCTGCAAGCACACCATTGTTAATGTACATTCAATAGGAAGGGCTTGTGTGTGTGWGACCTCTCCATACTAAGGATGCTGTGGAAAGTGGCTGTCTCTTCAAACACCATCAGCATGTACACCTCATCTACAATGGTGTGCAACTCATACCTGAGACAGGGAAGGAATGGAGAGAACAGAAAGGAAAAGTGAAAACATTTATTGAGTAAAGGGTCTGAATACTTACGTAATTGTGATATTTTAGTTTTTTATTTTAATACATTAGCAAACATTTCTAAAAAACAGTTTGTTCGTTGTCATTATTAGGTATGTGTGTAGATTAATGAGGGGAAAAAAGCAATTTAATTAATTTTAGAATGAGGCTGTAATGTAACAAAATGTTGAAAAAGTCAAGGGGTCTGAATACTTTCCAAATGCACTGTAGATATTTACCAAAAAATATATGGGGGATTGGAAATGATGCAGACAATTACGAGTATGGAAGCTACAATCTATCTGCAATATTAAAGCTGATCTACCCCATAAGAAGAAAAGAAAGGGAAAAAAATTGTAATTATGTGGTGTGTTTATACAATAAAAGTCCAGTTCGTACAGCCTTGAAACATCACCATTGAATTGTACAATAATACAGTTTACTGTATTATTAGCTGTTGCCAGCTAATTTGTCCTTGGCTATAAACATTGGGTTGTTGTTATACCTGAAATGCTCAAGGTCCTCTACTCCGACAATTAATCCATAGATAAAAGGGTCAACCGAGTTTGTTTCTAGTAATCTCTCCTCCTTCAGGCTTCTTCTTATTCTTTCAATATTTATATGGCAGTTGGCAACCAACTTTAAGGCGCATTACCACTCCCAACTGGATTGGAGTGTGGACCTCAGTTCATCTTTCAATCCGACATGTGGATATATGYTCCTTAAAACCAAYGAGGAGATGGGAGARGCAGGACTTGCAACATGTCAAGTGTCACAAATTGTCACAAATAGAACCACGCTACGCAGACACTCGTTGAAGCGCGAGAGCAGTATGGGTGCAATGATTGAATAACATGTAACACGACATGAGCAGTGTGGTCAGCATGTTACAAAATAAATGTACACATGTTATTCAATCTTTGCACCCACACTGCACACGTGCGTCAACGACCCACTGCGTAGCCAGGCGCTAAATTAGAACTTGGTTCTATTTGTGACGCTTGATGCGCTGCAAGTCCCACCTCTCCCATCTCCTCGTTGGTTTTTAGGAGCATATACCCATGTGCCATCTCCTTATGTAAGTGTTGGGGCTAAAAATAAAAGTTGCATCTACCCTAACTTCCGATAACATTTCTGAATGAATATCCATGCAAAATAATACAGGAGATTAGGCCAATCAACCTCATCTGCTATTTTAGCCAACCTGAAGTAGAGAATCGCACGCTCGCCATACGCTCTTCTCACACCATCTCGACTGAGCCCTCTTGACCCAGTCCGGCAGACTTCCCATTGGTGTCATGCTCATCTCCAAACCCAATATGGTACAGCATCTCTGGGGGCGCAGCGTCGGAGTTCAGCAGTCAATTCTCAGACTCTGCATCCTCGCAATTTATCTCCAGCAGCTCCCCCAGCCTGGGCGGATGACCAAAAAGACCAAAGAAGAACCCGCCCGAAGCAGTGGAACCAAAGGCACCACCTGGCAGACCATGGAGGTATGCGCCTGCCCCACTTGGGGAGCTCTGGACGACCTGGTTGGCTATAACAGTACTGCCCAAAGAGAAGTAGACWATGGCCGGTTGGTTCGCTAAAACCCGGTACATTACATCATAAGACTTCCACGACCTCCCGCCGCCGGTACTCCAGTTGAATCTTTTTGATATTCTCCCTGCAATGGTCGCCGGTGCGATAGATGCCTTTCTCTCGCAGGACGTCCGCTATTTGGTTGAAAACATGTTGATTTCTGAGGGAGCTCTCCCGCTCTAGTTGGACCAACTCATCTGACCACCCCTGGAGGAGTTCTGCCACCTCTGGGTCAGACCAGTTGCTGCCCGCTTATATTTTCTTCCACGGAAGTTCATTTTAGATGCCACTTTGACAGATGGTAGGTCCTCTGAGTTATCTTTTCTATGGAAATAAAAACAACCCTTATTATTTATATATATTTTTTTAATCAAATAACCAATCATTAGCCTGAGTTTGGCTAATGTAGCCTAATAGGCTAATATAGGCCTATGCTAGCATGCTTAACGAAATTAGCTAATAAATAATCAGTAGGCTAAAATAAATAGTTATGATCATACTATGAAGCRCTCAACTAAAGTAATAACAAAATGGGAGACTACAGCACCAACACAAAGGTGTGTTATGCTTACAGTAGGCTGCCAAGATTCAGTTCGCTCAGCCCGGTCTAGAACATGTTTTTTTTTTGACGCAGTTAGCAACAATAGCATATGTAAAATAAAATGAGGGGAAGRGAATCCTAAAAATTCTACATCCGGGTTGATGGATAATTTTGGACCGTATTAACAGCAGAGCCACTGGAAGCGGGCTGGCTGCTTGTCATTGGGTTTGTGTGTTAGCGAGTCAGAATGAACAGGATCGCTCTTTTGCGCCCTCTACCATACAACATTGCATGGAAGCCATTATTTATGCATGCACGGTATAAATCCGGTAGATGCCGCTCGTAGACAGTTTGGGAATGTGGTGGWACCACGTATGATCTAACCAAAGACAGTAAATTATGAAGATAGACTAAGGGTGTGTTCGTAAATTCCCTCTCGAGTGCGCTCCTGTCGTTCGTAAATTCAGAATCGTCAGATTGTCTGTTCATAAATTCAGAGCGATTCGCTCCAGGAGCGTTCAGAGCGCAGACTGGACGCTGACGGAGTTGATCCGAGCGTTTTGACCTCACAACGGCAGTCAAGCACCCAAGTTAACTGGCTTAAATTGGCTAGCTTGCTAGCTACTTCCTGACGAAAATGAGAGAACACATCATTCTGACCATTTTACTCGCTCTAGCAGAGCTAGGCTGTTTTCATGTTATCTTGGGCGGTAGTGACTAACTGTGCTGCTAGCACCAGTTAAATTCCGTTTTTTCCAACCTTTACTGACACCTATCATATTCAACGGGTGTTGCGCATTCATAAATGCATCAGTTATTCTGCGCTCTGGCACACTCAGACGAGAGAAAGGAGAAGATATCCGAAATTAATTTACGAACGCACCCTGAAATTGTCATGGCGACATTGGCTGGCATCGGGTCTAACGTTCGCCTCGCGAAGAACTGCGCATGTGCCACTAAATAAGGTCACGTTCACGAGGTTGGAGTAATAACATGTTCAACTACTTAAGTCATTGGGTGGAATCTAGGTTGTGCTTTTTTAGATTTCGAGAAATTTAACAACTAAGGAAGAATTGTTCACTTCTCTCATTGACTTCTCAAACCCCAGACTGGTCTGTTTCGCAAGCGTTCCCGGAAGTCTCGCGATGTTGCGCCTCTGGGTTCAGAAACTCTGTGATCTAACGATGACGTAGGGCTGGGGCGTGTGGATTTACTTCCTGGGATTTGTAGCTTGTAAATGCAGCGTTCGTGTAGTAGTCAGAACTAGGAAACTCGGAAATATCCGATGTACTAATTCGTTGAACGTGGCACGTGATTAACCATAACCAGTTAGCGAGTCGGAAATATCAGAGTGCCTTAGTTCCAACTAGTACTTGAACGCGGCACRATTCCTAGCCAAGTGGACGATGTCAGTTTCTCGTATAAAGGAATTTATGACATTTTTAGAATTTTACAACATGCTTTAAATATAATAGTTTGTTCGAATAGAGCAGTATGCATGTCACGGAATTGTGTTGAATGCCCTAACGTTACATAGGGGGGGGGGGGGAAACGTGTTGGAAGTCCTAGCTAGCTAGTTAACGTTACTCGGACGGAGGCTAGCTGAAACGACCACCATGAGAGACAACGAGAAGACGTGGAAAGTTTACTCCGAACCAAAGATAACAGAGGTGTGATAATATTGCAGTACCACGATACACCGGGGGACTTGGTGTCTGGGTATGTCACATGAGTRACTCCACAGAGTTCCGAGCCACGCCTCGGGAGGAGAGAGAGCTGTCAACCAGGCAGCAGAGACATGACGTGGTTCTTTCATCCGACAGAATGGTACATGTCATAGCCAACGTGTGTTGTTTTGCTCTTTTGAGAAAAGAGGTTGGAGTTGGAGGTATCCCGATGTGGGTAGTGCCTTGGGCTGGGAGGGAACGAATTAATGAGAGGCATAGGGTAGCATAAGAGCGCATTCTCTTCCWGTGTCTGACAGCGCTGTCAATACTTCACTTCACAATTTGGAGCTAGGACTCGGGAGTTCGGCGAACATTGGTGCTCTAGCTACACAGGACCAGCTAGCTGTCTGATGTTTTATTTGATGAAATTAAACCAGCTCTACGAAGCTTGCTTATTGAAGTGCAGGTCCTCAAAGAGAGAACTCGTGGTAAGATCTTGGCATAATATMTTTTTTGTTTGTTTCTAAAGTAAGACATACTTGCCTTCAACATAGTCGATTGTGTGTTTTTATTTGTTCCTTCATTTGATTTTTYCCCCTATATAAATGCCTAAATCACTTTTGTATGATTTGTTTTGCATAAATATTGCTATTTCTTATTACTATGTTATTGGCATTTTGAGTAGCCTACGTCATTGATAATAAGATCAGGAGTTACAGTGAGCCTACATAATATGGCTGGTCTGAAGATAAGTATCAAAGAAACAAATGCAGTCCTGTATGACAAGCTTATAGGAGAGTCAGTTTTTGTTCTAAAAATGAACTTTCTGTGACCCAGCTAATCCATCCTCGGGCTTTTGTATATCTGATCATTCATGCCCATAGGAATCTCAGCAGGGTAAAACGAAGGTCTTACATTACTGTAGAATGCAAAACAACTTGAAGTGTGGTGGAGTTGTACTGTACATATGCAGAGTTTTCCAATAGGATTAACACTGCATGACACGATTTGCACTTTTTAAAGTAGATGTTTTGGTTTCTTATCAGGTCCAATGTCTTAGCCTTTTAGTTCTACATTCAGGAGCGGTTGTTTTGTTTACCTGTGAACTTCTCTGACTGGCTAACTCTGGCTGTAACTGTTGAACATATTGACCGGATGGTTTCTAGAGTAACCTGAATCCTATTGAAATGACACTCACTTGGGAATGGCCTTTATTTAGGTGACACAGATCTGCAGGGAGGGCCTAGATGTTTTGTTCATTGGTTCTAAGGAGGTATAGAGTCACTGTCAGGGTGATATAATGGTAATGCTGACATACAACCCTCCTGAGGAATCCATTGACCCAGGCTGTATCAGTAGATTAATGCACCATGCAGTACTATGGGCTGGTGCTTGTCAGTGGCTGGCAGCATTCACTCACTCTCTTTGTATTTTCCTTAGTAGAGCCAGTCAGGAGCTGAGTCAGACTGAAAATGAAGGGGAAATCCAGCAACTCTTCAAGGACAAATAAAGTTAACTTCCAAAAATGTTTAAAGGTTTTAAATGTTCCTCTGAGTTATCTTTTCTATGGAAATAAAAACAACCCTGTTATTATTTTTTCTTTTTTTAATCAAATAACCAATCATTAGCCTGAGTTTGGCTAATGTAGCCTAATAGGCTAATATAGGCCTATGCTAGCATGCTTAACGAAATTAGCTAATAAATAATCAGTAGGCTAAAATAAATAGTTATGATCATACTATGAAGCGCTCAACTAAAGTAATAACAAAATGGGAGACTACAGCACCAACACAAAGGTGTGTTATGCTTACAGTAGGCTGCCAAGATTCAGTTCGCTCAGCCCGGTCTTGAACATGTTTTTTTTTGACGCAGTTAGCAACAATAGCATATGTAAAATAAAATGAGGGGAAGAGAATCCTAAAAATTCTACATCCGGGTTGATGGATAATTTTGGACCGTATTAACAGCAGAGCCACTGCTTTTGGTTTAAAACCAAAAAATGTAAGTGCACTTCCATTGTCCTCCAAGAGTTGCTGCATTCTTCCTTAAGTATGCTCCTCTGTACAAAGTGAGCTGAGCTCAGAGAGAGAGAGTAGACAGTGATACCTAGCCACGGCAGCCTCAGTGACTCACCTTTACACAGCAGATCCACACACTGAAGATGAGAACCGAGGTCTCTGCCTGCCATGTGGAGGCCTTCAGGTGTGTGTGTGTGTGTGTGTGTGTGTGTGTCTCTCTCTCCCACTGCTGTGATGATTATTGTTCCACTCCCTGAGCATTGTGTGTCTCTAGAGAGGATGTGTGGTGGTATGCTCTGTTTCACTCCTCTGCGCTTCAGTAGAAACTCCTGGAATATAAGCCTTTCTAAGAATGAGTCGGCCAGAGCTAGGACACAGGGCTCAAACCAAAACACTCGCATTTGCGACCCTTTGACTTGGCAGTGCTACACCCTTTAAAAAAATGTTTTTATTGGTCTCTAGGGTGGCATAGAAATTGTTTTAGCTGGTCACGTTAGTTTTTGGTTCACAATTAGCTTATTTTTTATTATCAAGATGTATTCAAACAGCAATGGGTATGCAACAATGGGTATGTAGACCAGGTATTCAAAAAGTTTGGTCCAAAGGCTTGGTTGAATCTCTGATGCGCAATTCAGTCGTCATGCGCTGTTTGAATTAACATTTCTAAAGGCTTTCCCCAAAAAWCCTTCCTCATCAAATGTTGACTGCAAAGTAGGCCTACCTAGCCGAATGATATCATGATGATTTGTACCAATTGCAGGGGCATTTGTTTTGCAAACGATGTCATAAAACTTAGCCTACACTGCACATTGTACAGTACAAAAACACCGCCGGCCAAACACAACACAATGATCTCTTGATAGGCGTGCAATTGAAGTAAAGGACATGTGCACCATCCATTTTTTTGTGTGGGGGGGGGGGGTTGTTCCCAGACCTGGAAAGTGGACTCCTGATGTGGTTTAAGCATTGTTGTGGCCCCCCCAAAAAAGTGTGATTTTGTGAGTGAAAACCTGGGGGGAAAAGAAAACCTGGAAAATAGAATTTACCAAAACATAACCTGATTTTATAGGGCCCTGGGTCAATGACATGACGTGTCCATTTTGGTGTYCGAAGCAAATTTACAGTATTATAAAAATACATTTTTACAAACACTGCATTATAAGACTTAACTTTCCCCTATTTATAGGCATAAGAGTATTCATTATGAATAATGGGAATTCAGGGAGCTATAGAGCTCAGAAGTAGCAAAATGCCATTAAGATTAACTGTCCACAACTAAAATCAATATGCATAGATTTTTTTATAAACAACAATAAAAATCCAATAAACTCCTCTGGCATAATTGTGAGGGTATCTGTATTGATAAATTAAAAATAATGKTGAGGATCCTAAACCTTATTACATTTTATGCTTTAAAAGACTTTTGTCCATACATTGGGATTTCATTAAATGTCATTCAGTATAACAGACATTCAGGAGCCATTTCAGACAATGCTTTGCGATAGTCACATGACAGGATATTGCATCAGAAAGAAGATTCAGAAGACCTCCACACAGTGCAGAAAGGTCAGTAAGTCTCTCCTAAAATGTTACACAGCATGGAATGGCATTGATTATTTCACCTTTTTGGTCACTGGTACACTATAATGTCCTGTCATACGATACAACTCTTTAAAATCATTTTTATTTTAAAATGTCATATTTGATGTGAAATTACTTTAAAAAGCTGTAGATCAAGGTCATAGTTTTTTCATAGGTGGATGGGCCTGTAGAATAAGTTCAATCAATCAATCAAATGTATTTATAAAGCCCTTACATCAGCTGATGTCACAAAGTGCTGTACAGAAACCCCGCCTAAAACCCCAAACAGCAAGCATTGCAGGTGTAGAAGCACGGTGGCTAGGAAAGACTCCCTAGAAAGGCCAGAACCTAGGAATAAACCTAGAGAGGAACCAGGCTATGCGGGGTGGCCAGTCCTCTTCTGGCTGTGCCGGGTGGAGATTATAACAGRWCATGGCCAAGATGTTCAAATGTTCAGAGATGACCAGCAGGGTCAAATAATGGTTCAAGCTGTTTTTTGTCATACGGAGTGTCGATTATGTAATTCTGTATAACTGTTATTCCACAATGTCATTCATTACTTCGCATGACACATATAATATATATATATAGTTTTTTTGTTTTTAGGACTATTCTTAAGCTTTTAGGGAATGTAGTGTATGTTTTATTGATGACATATTTACAGTTGAAGTTGGAAGTTTACATACACCGTAGCCAAATACATTTAAACTCAGTTTTTCACAATTCCTGACATTTAATCCTAGTAAAAATTCCCTGTCTTAGGTCAGTTAGTATCAACCACTTTATTTAAGAATGTGAAATGTCAGAATAATAGTAGAGTGATTTCAGCCTTTATTTCTTTCATCACATTCCCAGTGAGTCAGAAGTTTACATACATTCAATTAGTATTTGGTAGCATTGCCTTTAAATTGTTTAACTTGGGTCAAATGTTTCGGGTAGCCTTCCACAAGCTTCCCACAATAAGTTGGGTGAATTTTGGCCCATTCCTCCTGACAGAGCTGGTGTAACTGAGTCAGATTTGTAGGCCTCCTTGCTCGCAGACGCTTTTTCAGTTCCTCCCACAAATGTTCTATAGGATTGAGGTCAGGGTTTTGGCCACTCCAATACCTTGACTTTGTTGTCCTTAAGCCATTTTGCCACAACTTTGGAAGTATGCTTGGGGTCATTATCCATTTGGAAGACCCATTTGCGACCAAGCTTTAACTTCCTGACTGGTGTCTTGAGATGTTTCTTCAATATATCCACATAATTTTCCTACCTCATGATGCCATCTATTTTGTGAAGTGCACCAGTCCCTCCTGCAGCAAAGAACCCCCACAACATGATGCTGCCACCCCTGTGCTTCAYGGTTGGGATGGTGTTCTTCGCCTTGCAAGCATTCCCCTTTTTACTCCAAACATAATGATGGTCATTATAGCCAAACAGTTATCTTTTTGTTTCATCAGACCAGAGGACATTTCTCGAAAAATACGATCTTTGTCCCCATGTGCAGTAAGTAGCAAACCGTAGTCTGGCTTTTTTTGGCGGTTTTGGAGCAGTGGCTTCTTCATTGCCAAGCGGCCTTTCAGGTTATGTCGATATAGGACTTGTTTTACTGTGGATATAGATAATTTTGTACCTGTTTCCTCCAGCATGTTCACAAGGTCCTTTGCTGTTGTTCTGGGATTGATTTGCACTTCTCACAAGTACGTTCATCTCTAGGAGACAGAACGCGTCTCCTTCCTGAGCGGTATGACGGCTGCGTGGTCCCATGGTGTTTATACTTGCATACTATTGTTTGTACAGATGAACATGGTACCTTCAGGCATTTGGAAATTGCTCCCACGGATGAACCAGACTTGTTGGAGGTCTACAATTTTTTTWCTGAGGTCTTGGCTGATTTCTTTTGATTTTCCCATGATGTCAAGCAAAGAGGCACTGAGTTTGAAGGTAGGCCTTGAAATACATCCACAGGTRCACCTCCAATTGACTCAWATYRTGTYAATTAGCCTATCAGAAGCTTCTAAAGCCATGACATTTTCTGGAATTTTCCAAGCTGTTTAAAGGCAACACTCAAATTAGTGTATGTTCTGTTCTACTTAGTGTATGTTCTGTAACTTCTGACCCACTGGAATTGTGATACAGTGAAATAATATGTCTAAACATTTGGGAAAAATGACTTGTGTCATGCACAAAGTAGATGTCCTAACCGACTTGCCAAAACAATAGTTTGTTAACAAGAAATTTGTGGAGTGGTTGAAAAACAAGTTTTAATGACTCCAACGTGTATGTAAACTTCCGACTTCAACTGTGTATGTATTTTTATGTGTTAAGGAMTATTTTGTCTATCTATTACATTGTGAAAAACAAAAGTAATGACAACATTATCATAATTATTTGTCTTTTGTGAAGTCACATATTCAAGTCATAAGAACTTAATTCATATAATGTTTTATTAATGCTTTATCAGTACAGTTTTGATGTTGAGGGAATATATGTACTTATAGATGCCTCTATCCAACAAAGAGAGAGCTGCACTGTTCAGGGCCCGGAAGAACTCAGATCCTCTTGTTAGGGAAGAGTGGCATCTGAGCAGGAAGCCTAGTTATTATAGTGGTCATGCAGTTAAGTGACAAGTGCAGTTCAGTAACCAGCAAACCTGAATTAAGACTAAGTTCAATTAGGTTCACACTCATTTGAAGAAGGCTAGATCTTTTAGGTAATCAATACAATGTATGAGTGTCAGACTAAGTTGTGGGCTATTACGCAAAGGTTGTTTACAATAGCGTTTAGGAAATATTMATGTAATGGAAGTCATTTTGACTATAGCCTGCACTATATCTCTAATTATATTTGTCTTGTGTTTAGCTACCGCAAATGTAAGGAGGATGGGCACATAGACCATCGACCAGGTAGGGAGATGACTACCTTTGCAGCTGAAAAGAGAAGGGATAAACGGAGGAAAAACCAGAGGAGTCGGAGGCAAATGCATGCTGTGATGAACCTCACTCCAGTGTCCATGGATGGTAACCAACTTGAGGAGCACCCTGAGCAATCTACAAGCTCAACAGCAGCACCCACCTCAGCCCTCAACTCCACAGCAAAGCCAACCACCTTAACATTACCCACCTGAGATGCCACCAACATAGCAGGGACAACCACTTGCTTCATCAACCCCAGAGAGAAGTGATGTAGAGAATATATCCAGTTAGGTAAAGAAAAAGCACAGTTGAAGCAACAAATGATCAGACTTGAAATACAACTTGCACTGTCAAAAATAAAATTTGAAAGGAACAAGCAATGAGGGAGAAAGAAACTGGCAGCAGAGAAGAAGGCAAAGGTCACAAAATGATTGTGTAGGCATGAAAAGAGCAGACTTCTGCCTGGGAAGAAAAACACCGTAACGAAGCACAAAGAAAAAGTTCAGRGACGAGTCCTTCTCAAAGTTATTACAGTGAGGTAGAACTAGCTCTGCCTGAAGTGAACACCACATGGCAGCAATGGGAAAGAGAGGAGACCAGCAATGAAGAAAATACGTGAAAAAAASAAAAGACAGGCGCATGGCAGGATCTGAACAGAATCCTGAAGCAAAAACTCGACCTGCTCGCCATGCACCATTTCATCAAGTTGAGAAGTGCCGAAATCTTAAAGAAAACATCGGTGACAATGAAGTAGTTGTTCATATGGACTTCTCAGAAAACTATGCATGTAAATTGCATACTAGTGTGTTGTACACGTTTCAGGGGTGCCAGTCATATGCTACATTATCAGATAGCCTCCGCCACGATGAAAGAGCCATGTGAGCACACCGTGAGCCTATTTTGAAGGAAGTGAAGGGGCAAAATTCCTCTAACTACTCTTCACTTCATGAGTGGCTATCCTGTCACACAGTACAGGAACAAAAATAATATTTTACCTATTCAGCACCCTTCCATTTCTTTTGGGATTCAAAGAAGTAACATGGAACTTCTCAGAGAAGGGATACGGTAAAGGTGCTCCTGATGAAGTCGGTGGAGCAGGCAAACGTACGTAGTGCTGATGACATGGTGAAAATGGGAGCAGATATCCAGACCCCAAAAGATCTGTACAGCAAACTACAGGAAAACACAAGCTCAAGCGTAAAGTACTTTTGGATATCTGAAGTTGACGTGTGTAGATATGACGATGCAGTGTAGAGTCAGTTGCAAGTGGTTAAAGACACCATGAAAATACATCAGATTGCCTCACAAACCCGTGGGAAGATAAGTCAGAGCTGTCCTGCTTCTGGAGCCACGGAGAGAGACATTGTGACTGCAATCAAGAAGGATCTGAGGAGCTCAAAGTCAACACTGCAGCCTGCACAAAACAATACACTGGATTTAGTTGGGAAGTTTGTTATTGTGATGTACGATAACCAACCTTTTGTCGGCCAAGTCCTTGATCTGGTGGARAATGAAATTGAGGTGAGCTGCATGAGACAAACGTTGTGAAAGAACTCAATCATGTGGCCAGAAACAAGCGATGTGATCTTTTACCACATATCTGATGTGAAAGAAGTCATCAGAGCAAACCACTAATCACAGCTCAAAACTATGCAGCCCGGATTGGAAAGAATTCAGAGACGTGGTAACTCAAAGGCTCCACCTAAAATGGGGAGWGTTCACCACAGATTGGGTATTTTGTAGCTTAATTTAAAGTGATGGTTACAAGGCCATGTAACAGAAGTTAAATGTGAAGTTAATTTAAGTTTTAAAACAACATTCCAAGTGCTTCATTCTATAGCTAGAGGACTCCTGRWRTCTCCAGGAGTGATWATTTTTTTTGTCTTTATCTGTTKTGGTCACACCACTCTCTCACTTGAGTATCTTACCTAATTATTTACAGATTACCTAATTTTTCTATTTTGTAGCTTCATCAACTATGTGTGTTTTCTATACCTGTTCGCACCTCTCTCTGTAGGCTTTACAGACACTCCCAACCCCTTGGCTGCAACGCTTCTAATTTAGTGTACTCTTCGTGCACAACCCAGGTGGAATTCCGGGTCTCTGCCAGCGTTTGGAACTGCCCTATGCTGCCCTTCAGTCCGATTTACTTTTTGGCCCTGGYGGAGATATGGTTCACCCCAGAGAACACCGCTACTCCAGCTGCTCTTTCTTCATCTGACTATGTTTTCTCTTATAGTCCGAGAGCATCTGGTCGTCACAGTGGTGGCACAGGTCTACTCATCACCTGTCCATCTCCTCATTTGAATTCCATGCTGTCATTGTCACTTGTCCACTCAAGCTTAACATTATTGTCATCTATCACCCACCAGATGCCCTTGGAGAGTTCCTCAATGAGCTTGACCCCTTGCTAAGCTAATTTCCTGACGATGGCGCACCGCTCTTCGTACTTGGCGACTTTAACCTCCTGACGTCTGCCTTCCATTAATTTCTTTCCAACACTTGAGTGTGCTGTCTCTCAACTTTCTCCTTATCTCTCTCAGAACGATCTTCTTAAYCCAAACCACTCATGCTTCAAGACGGGTCACTCAACCGAGACTGCTCTTGGAGGCTCTCTGCACTGCCAAAGCTAATTTTCTCATTCTCCTAGATCTATCCACTGCCTTCGACACCTTGAACCATCAGATCCTCCTCTCCACCCGCTCAGGGCTGGGCGTCTCAGGCTATGCACACTCTTGGATTGCATCCTACCTGGCAGGCCGCTCCTACCAGGTGACGTGGAGGGGATCTGTGTCGGCACCACATACTCTTACTAATGGTGTCCCCCAGGGCTCTGTTCTAGGCCCTCTTCTCTCTATACACCAAGTCACTCGGCTCTGTCATATCCTCACATGATCTCTCCTATCATTGCTATGCTGATGAGACTCAACTACTTTTCTCGGTCCCCAAGCTCAACCTCGATAAGACGGAACTGCTCTTCCTCCCGGGTAAGGCCTACCCACTCAAAGACCTCTCCTTCACGGTTGACAACTCCAGTGTCGCCCTCCCAGCGTGCAAAGAATCTTGGCGTGACCCTGGACAACCACCCTGTCGTTCTCTGGATRTAGCCACTATATTGTGATCACTGCATCCAATGGGTACCGATACAGCTTTAGAACAAAGTTCTACAGTATTAGTAAAAATGTGACRRATACATGTGGATGATCTTGTTCCTGTAGTGTTTGTCAACACCCTGGTAGGTTGATTAATAACCTGAACCAGATTACAGGCACTGGCTACAGTGAGAAGCTTCCGCTTGATCGGACAGCTTGATGAAAACCAGTCAATATTCAGGTCTCCAAGAAAGTAGACCTCTCTGTTTACATCACATATACTATTAAGCGTTTCACACATTATTTAGATCCTGACTTATTTTATTTTATTTCACCTTTATTTAACCAGGTAGGCTAGTTGAGAACAAGTTCTCATTTGCAACTGCGRCCTGGCCAAGATAAAGCAAAGCAGTGTGACACAGACAACAACAGAGTTACACATGGAGTAAACAATAAACAAGCCAATAACACAAACAAGTCAATGACACAGTAGAAAAAATAAAGTCTATATACAGTGTGCGCAAAAGGCATGAGGAGGTAGGCAATAAATAGGCCATAGGAGCGAATAATTACAATTTAGCAGATTAACACTGGAGTGATAAATGAGCAGATGATGATGTGCAGGTAGAGATACTGTGTGTGCAAAAGAGCAGAAAAGTAAATCAAAATAAAAACAGTATGGGGATGATGTAGGTAGATTGGGCGGGCTATTTACAGATGGACTATGTACAGCTGCAGCGATCGGTTAGCTGCTCAGATAGTTGGTGAGGGAAATAAAAGTCTCCAACTTCAGCGATTTTTGCAATTCGTTCCAGTCACTGGCAGCAGAGAACTGTAAGGAAAGGCGGACAAATTAGGTTGTGCTTTGGGGATGATCAGTGAGATATACCTGCTGGAACGGTGTGCTACGGGTGGGTGTTGTTATCGTGAACTGAGATAAGGCGGAGCTTTACCTAGCATAGACTTATAGATGACCTGGAGCCAGTGGGTCTGGCGACGAGTATGTAGCGAGGGCCAGCCGACTAGAGCATACATGTCGCAGTGGTGGGTGGTATAAGGTGATTTGGTAACAAAACGGATGGCACTGTGATTACTCAGCAAACTGGATGCAGTCTGAGTGTTGGAAGCTATTTTTAGATGACATCGCCAAAGTCGAGGATCGGTAGGATAGTCAGTTTTACGAGGTAAGTTTTGCGGCGTGAGTGAAGGAGGCTTTGTTGTGAAATAGAAAGCCGATTCTAGATTTGATTTTGGATTGGAGATGTTTAATATGAGTCTGGAAGGAGAGTTTACAGTCTAGCCAGACACCTAGGTATTTATAGTTGTCCACACATTCTAAGTCAGAACCGTCCAGAGTAGTGATGCTGGACAGGCGGGCRGGTGCAGGCAGCGATCGGTTGAAGAGCATGCATTTAGTTTTACTAGCGTTTAAGAGCAGTTGGAGGCCACGGAMGGAGTGTTGTATGGCATTGAAGCTCGTTTGGAGGTTTGTTAGCACAGTGTCCAAGGAAGGGCCAGAAGTATACAGAATGGTGTCGTCTGCGTAGAGGTGGATCAAGGAATCGCCCGCAGCAAGAGCGACATCATTGATATATACAGAGAAAAGAGTCGGCCCGAGAATTGAACCCTGTGGTACACCCATAGAGACTGCCAGAGGTCCGTTAGCACTTGGAGGGAGGGTTGCTGTATATAGTCTCTTCTATAGATGTTATATCTTTGTATTGCTAMTGCTGTATCATCAAATGAATTGTCTAAGTGAGCCTCAAATGGCTAATATATGAATGTTGTGATGTTAGCAAGTTATTTATTGCATGAACCTTATTTCTAAGGCTACATATATTCATATGGGCTATTTTCAGCCCTTTCTTGGGTAGCTTCTCAGAGATAGATATAATGTGAAAGAGCAAACAAAGAAAGAGAAAAAAATATACATTCAGCAGTCAATTAATCAATTGGTTTGTGTGTGTGTGTGCTGCAGGGTTGAAACTACAAACCCATAGGCTTTGCTCTATCATCCCTTCCAGGCTTGGAAAATGAGCCTGTCATAGCAGATGTAAGCAATGTCCCAACGCGCTCTGGCAGCTTTCATGGCTGGGATAAGTTCTTTCCTTTTCTGACACACAGCTTCAGGATAGTTCTCGTTGAGGAAGATATACGTTCTTCTCAAGTTTGTGGCTCTTTCCAGAACAGCTACCTTGTCCTTGAACCTCGAACTTTACCACTATCGGCCTGGGCCGGTGGTGGGTTTTCCAGTCTTTCCTTCTTAATGCGTTTGAGCCAATTAGTTGTGTTATGACAAAGGGGTGGTATACAGAAGATAGGGTTATTTGGTGAAATTCCAAGTCCATATTATGGCAAGAACAGCTCAAWTAAGCAAAGAGAAACAACAGTCCATCATTACTTTAAGACACAAAGGTCAGTTAATCCATAAAATGTCAAGAACTTTGAAAGTTTCTTCAAGTGCAGTCGCAAAAACTATCAAGCACTATGATGAAACTGGCTCTCTTGAGGACTGCCACAGGAAAGGAAGACCCAGAGTTACCTCTGCTGCAGAGGATAAGTTCATTAGAGTTAATCTTCACTTCAGATTTGCAGCCCAAATAAATGCTTCACAGAGTTCAAGTAACAGACACATCTCACATTCAACTGTTCAGAGGAGACTGTGTGAATCAGGCCTTCATGGTTGAATTACTGCAAAAAGCCATACTAAAGGACAACCTATATAAGAAGAGACTTGCTTGGGCGAAGAAGCACGAGCAATGTACTTAGACTGGGTGGAAATCTGTCCTTTGGTCTGATGAGTCCAAAATTATGAGAGTTTTGGTTGGGTCTTTGTGAGATGCAGAGAAGGTGAACGGATCATCTCTGTATGTGTAGTTTCCACCGTGAAGCATGGAGGAGGAGGTGTGGGGGTGCTTTGCTGGTGACACTGTCAGTGATTTATTTAGAATTCAAGGCACACTTAACCAGCATGTCTACGACAGCATTCTGCAGCGATACACCATCTCATCTGGTTTGCGCTTAGTGGGACTATCATTTGTTTTTCAACAGGACATTTACTTAAAACACAGCTCCAGGCTGTGTAAGGGCTATTCGATCAAGAAGGAGAGTGATGGATTTCTGCATCAGATGACCTAGCCTCCAATCACCCGACCTTAACCCAATTGAGAAGTTTTAGGATGAGTTGGACCACAGTGAAGAAAAAGCAGCCAAGACATGCTCAGCATATGTGGGAACTCCTTCCAGACTGTTGGAAAAGCATTCCTCTTGAAGCTGGTTGAGAGAATGCCAAGTGTTCAAAGCTGTCATCAAGGCAAAGGGTGGCTACCTTGAAGAATCTAAAATRTATTTTGATTTGGTTAACACTTTTTTTGGTTACYACGTGATTCCATGTGTGTTATTTCATAGTTTTGATGTCACACCAATGTAGAAAATAGTAAAAATAAAGAAAAACCCTTGAAGGGATAGGTGTGTCCAAACCTTTGACTGGTACTGTGTGGAAGGCCAGCATCCGGGAGTCGCTTCTTCACTGTTGACGTTGAGACTGGTGTTTTGTGGGTACTATTTAATGAAGCTGCCAGTTGAGGACTTGTGRKGCATCTGTTTCTCAAACTAGACACTCTAATGTACTTGTCCTTTTGCTCAGTTGTGCACCGGGGCCTTCCACTCCTCTTTATATTCTGGTTGAAGCCAGTTTGCGCTGTTCTGTGAAGGAAGTAGTACACAGGCAATTTCTAGCATGGAATTCATTTCTCAGAACAAGAATAGACTGACGAGTTTCAGCAGAAAGTTTTTTGTTTCTGGCCATTTTGAACCTGTAATAGAACCCACAAATGCTGATGCTCCAGATACTCAACTAGTCTACAGGCCAGTTTTATTGCTTATTTAATCAGAACAACAGTTTTCAGCTGTGCTAACATAATTGCAAAAGGGTTTTCTAATGATCAATTAGCCTTTTAAAATTATAAACTTGGATTAGCTAACWCAACGTGCCATTGGAACACAGGAGTAATGGTTACTGATAATGGGCCTCTGAACGCCTATGTAGCTATTCCATTAAAAATCAGCTGTTTCCAGCTACAATAGACATTTACAACATTAACAATATCTACACTGTATTTCTGATCAATTTTATTTTAATGACAAAAAAAATAGCTTTTCTTTTCAAAAACAAGACATTTCTAAGTGACCCCAAACTTTTGAACAGTTGTGTGTGTGTATACATACAGTTAAAGTTTGGAAGTTTACATACACCTCCGCCAAATACATTTAAACCAGTTTTTCACAATTCCTGACATTTAATCCTAGTAAAAATTCCCAGTCTTAGGTCAGTTAGGATCACCACTTTATTTTAAGAATGGAAATGCCAGAATAGAGATTTATTTATTCAGCTTTTATTTATTTCATCAATTCCCAGTGGTCAGTAGTCTACATATACTAATTGAGTGTTTGTAGCATTGCCTTTCAATTTTTAACTTGGGTCAAACGTTTTGGGTAGCCTTTCACAAGCTTCCCACAATAAGTTGGTGGAATTTTGGCCCATTCCTCCTGACAGAGCTGGTGTAACTGAGTCAGGTTTGTAGGCCTCCTTGCTCGCACACACTTTTTCAGTTCTGCCCCACAAATGTTCTATAGGATTGATGTCAGGGCTTTGTGATGGGCCACTCCAAGACCTTGACTTTGTTGTCCTTAAGCCATTTTTGCCACAACTTTGGAAGTATGCTTGGGTCATTGTCCATTTGGAAGACCCATTTGCGACCACGCTTTAACTTCCCGACTGTGTCTTGAGATGTTGCTTCATATATCCACATAATTTTCCTACCTCATGTTGCCATCTATTTTGTGAAGTGCACCAGTCCTTCCTGGACCAAAGCACGCCCACAACATGATGCTGCCACTCCCGTGCTTCACGGTTGGATGGTGTTCTTCGGCTTGGAAGCCTCCCCCTTTTTCCTCCAAACATAACGATGGTCATTACAGCCAAACAGTTCCATTTGTTTCATCAGACCAAAGGACATTTCTCCAAAAAAAGTGCAATCTTTGTGCCCCATGTGGCTTCTTCCTTGCTGATGAGGCCTTCAGGTTATGTTGATATAGGACTCATTTTACTGTGGATATAGATACTTTTGTACCTGTTTCCTCCAGCATCTTCACAAGGTCCTTTTCTGTGTTCTGGGATTGATTTGCACTTTTCGCACCAAAGTACGTTCATCTCTAGGAGACAGAACGCGTATGACGGCTGCGTGGTCCCATGGTGTTTATACTTGCATACTATTGTGTTGTACAGATGAGCGTGGTACCTTCATGGGTTTGGAAATTGCTCCCAAGGATGAACCAGACTTGTGGAGGTCTACAATTTTCTTTCTGAGGTCTTGGCTGATTTCTTTTGATTTTCCCATGATTGTCAAGCAAAGAGGCACTGAGTTTGAAGGTAGGCCTTGAAATACATCCACAGTGCACCTCCAATTGACTCAAATTATGTCAATTAGCCTATCAGAAGCTTCTAAAGCCATGACATAATTTTCTGGAATTTTCCAAGCTGTTTAAAGGCACAGTCAACTTAGTGTATGTAAACTTCTGAACCCACCTGAATTGTGATACAGTGAAATAATCTGTTGAATTGCGTTGTATCATCGAAGGAACTGAGCGTTACCCCGAGGCCTGTACTCTGGAGCGGGATCGATGTGCGGGTCCATCATGTCTGGGGCTGTGTGTCACAGCATCATCGGACTGAGCTTGTTGTCATTTGCAGGCAATCTCAATGCTGTGCGTACAGGGAAGACATCCTCCTCCCTCATGTGGTACACTTCCTTGCAGGCTCATTCCTGACATACCCTCCAGCAGACAATGCCACAAATCAAATCAAAGTTTATTTGTCACGTGTGCCGAATACAACCTTACAGTTGAAATGCTTACTTACAGGCTCTAACCGATAGTGCAAAAATAGGTTTAGGTGAACAATAGGTAAGTAAAGAAAAAAAAACAGTAAAAAGACATTGAAAAATAACATAGCAAGGCTATATACAGTAGCGAGGCTACAACAGACACGGGTTAGTTCGGCTGATTGACTGTAGTAGTATGTACATGTAGATATGGGTTAAAGTGACTATGCATATATGGATAAACGAGAGTAGCAGGTAAAAGAGGGGTTTGGGGGGGCGCACACAGTGCAATAGTCCGCGGTAACCATTTGATTACCTGTTCAGGAGTCTTATGGCTTGGGGTAAAAACTGTTGAGAAGCCTTTTTGTCCTAGACTTGGCTCTCCAGAACGCATGCCATGTAGTAGAGAGAACAATCTATGACTCGGGTGGCTGGCGGTCTTTGACAATTTTAGGGCCTTCCTCCTGACACCGCCTTGGTGTAGAGGTCCTGGATGGCAGGCAGCTTACCCCAGTGATTTACTGGGCCGTACGCACTACCCTCTGTAGTGCCTTGCGGTCGGAGGCCGAGCAATTGCCGTACCAGGCAGTGATGCAACCAGTCAGGATGCTCTCGATGTTGCCAGCTGTAGAACCTTTTGAGGATCTCAGGACCCATGCCAAATCTTTTTAGTTTCCTGAGGGGGAATAGGCTTTGTCGTGCCCTCTTCACGGCTGTCTTTTGTGTTTGGACCATTCTAGTGTTTGTGTATGTGGACACCAAGGAACTTGAAGCTCTCAACCTGCTCCACTACAGCCCCGTCGATGAGAAGGGGCGTGCTCGGTCCTCCTTTTCCTGTAGTCCACAATCATCTCCAGCCATACTGCTCGTTCTGTGCGTGATTTCCTGCAAGACCGGAATGTCAGTGTTCTGCCATGGCCAGCGAAGAGCCCGGATCTCAATCCCACTGAGCACGTCTGGACCTGTTGGATCGGAGGGTGAGGGCTAGGGCCATTTCCCCCCAGAAATGTCCGGGAACTTGCAGGTGCCTTGGTGAAGAGTGTGTTAACCATCAAGGAAGAACTGGCAAACCTGGTGAGATCCACAAGGAGGAGATGCACTGCAGTGCTATGCAGCTGTGGCCACACCAGATACTGACTGTTACTTTGATTTTGACCCCCCCCCCCCCCCCTTGTTCAGGGACACATTATTCCATTTCTGTTAGTCACATGTCTGTAACTTGTTCAGTTTATGGATCTTAAGTTGTTGAGTCTTATGTTCATACAAATATTTACACATGTTAAGTTTGCTGAAAATAAACGCAGTTGACAGTGAGAGGATGTTTTTTTTTGTTGCTGAGTTTATATACACACCACACTAATGAAGGTAGAAATAACTTTAATTATCATATTTTACACATTTTTGTTCCCATTTTGAAATCCTTGCTAGTCATTGACCCGCCCTACAACTGTAGAGTGACTKTTCAAAATCGCTAACATTAACACCCTTTTTCAGATTGCGCAAAGGTTTTATTTATTTTTCCCTCCGAACAATCAATGTAAATATGATAGTGTCAAAATGTCATTATTTGTGTATGGAGGGTATAGGCTACTTGCTCAATCAAAATGTAAAGATAACATTTAAATGATGTACGCATCATCTGCTTTCCCAGGCCAGCATTCTTTTCATTCGGGCCAGTAGTTTGAAGTTGGTACTGGCCAGGTGTGCCACTGGCAAATTTACCTGAATGTCAAGCCCTGCAAGTGGATGCTAATTTTAAAGATTGCTAGTCATTATTAGCCTGGTTTTGTATGGAATGCAAACACATTATGGACWCAGTTCAGGTCATTATCACCGCGCAGTGGTAAAAAAATGGTGTGACCAAATCATGTGCTCGTGCCATCAACTGAAAAAGTTGGTRKYACCAGTGGAACACGTTAGTCTAGAGCTCTGTGGATGGGTGACACACACTGGGTGGGTGTTTAGGTTCTTGAGAGCACTTTGTCGCTGCTTGTCTTCATCTTTATCAGGAGAAACTGTTTCAAACTGCCAATTCATGCTCTTCAACAGCAGATAGGTTAATCCTGGATCACTTTGTCAGTTTTCCTGTATCATTTTACAAGATCTACCTACCTGCTTTGTATAGGCCAATAATGATCATACCTTGGCACTCCAGTCTGATAACGCAGAGAGAAAGACAAGTTGGTGTCGTTTACAGCTGCTGATACGCAGACTTACCGCCAGTTATAGCTGCCACCCAACTACTTTATGATCACATTAAAACAATAATGAATACACACACAGTGTGGTAATGCTCATCACTGTGCTAAACTCCTCCACTTCTCAGTAGTGTAGTGCTGCTGAATCCCACATCGACCCATAGCTCCCAAGGCTCGCCATTAGATCTGAGAGGCATGGATAGGTTTAAACAATGTAATTACTGTATTTCACCTTGACTGGGTTTTGCCATATTGCTRCTAACACCTATCCATTTCTTTCAGATCGACAACAGCGCCAAAAGGGTGGATACTATAGTCGAATTAGGGAGTTCTCCTTCCAAATTGATAGTGGTGCTTATACAGGGACCAGAGAGTGCTTTAGGAGTKACTGGAACTCAAGTCAGCTGGAAAAAGGGAGGGATAGGGTCATTCAAAGCTACTATATTTAAAGAGAGTTCTGAAGGAGATATCTGAGTGAAACAGCATCACCCAACTCCAGTATCAGTTTGTTACAGAAGGTAAACAGTATGCTGCTGCATGTGTAAGTACAGCAGTCAATTTTTTGCATAATTGCCAGTTAACTGTAGCTATAATATTCACCCAGATAATAAACTGAATGGCAATGTTTTATTTGTGTGGTATACATTTGTATCATTGTTTAGTGTYCAGTTAGCCCAAGAATGTACTGTTAAGGAGTGTAGGCGAGCCTACTCCTTTAACTTCCAAGGACCTTATAGGTTATGTTCAGAGGGAAACTGGCTCTGGCACCCAAAACAACCAAATACTCCATCTAATTGTGAATCGTATTGTAGAAATATAAAGTGACTTTCATATCACATCAAAATAATTTCACAAATGCAAAACAAACACTTTCTATACTCTGGTTTAACCAGTTTTAACAGTTGCAGCTGACAGTGTTTTTCACTTGCAAAATTTTTCTGGTGTCGTTCTTCGCCTACATTTGACATTTTAGTAATTTAGTAGACGCTCTTATCCTGAGCGACTTACACACGTGTTCGAAGATGCTATCTAGCTAATTTCCACAGATGGTCATCGTAACATGGAAATATGGCAGTGTAATTTTAAACTGTTTTGAGTAATTTAACCTTTTTGGTTTTTGAAAATGATCTCATCGATATGAAAGTTAAAAGGTGCAATATGCAGAAATCCCGCCACCATTTCCTGGCTGCTAAAATTCTAAAAGTTCACCAAATTTCATTTTATGTGACAAAACAAGCAATGTATAGTTTAGAGCAGGGTTTCCCAAACTCGGTCCTGGGCCCYCCAACWCATCATCAAGCTTTGATTATTTAAATCAACTGTGTAGTGCTAGGGCAAAAACCAAAACGTGCATCCAGGGGGGCCCCAGAACCGAGTTTGGGAGAGAATCATTGTGCCATCTAAACCGCTGTGAAATATCTTTTCAATTACCAAAAATATTGTATTTTCGGCTGTTTGAAGCTGATGTACAAAACAGAATGTTAAAGATGCAAAAACAAAACTTAAGAATGGGAAGCAATTTTTGAATCTGTAAAAGTTCACTTCCCTTTCTTTGCACGTCACCTGTAAGAAGTCTTAATAGGGTGTTGGGTCACCACGAGCCAGAACAGCTTCAATGCACCTTGGCATAGATTCTACAACTGTCTAACTTTATTGGAGGGAWGCGACACCATTCTTCCACAATATTTACCAAGCGGTCACCATAATTTGGTGTTTTGTTGATGGTGGTGGAAAAGCTGTCTSAGGCACCGCTCCAGATTCTCCCAAAAGCGTTCAATTGGGTTGAGATCTGGTGACCGAGACGGCCATAGCATATGGTTTACATMATTTTCATTCTCATAAAACCATTCAGTGACTACTCGCTGCCTGTGGATGGGGGCATTGTCAATCTATCAGGGCATAGCCATGGTAGCCAAAATARTGGCCTGCCCAGTATTTTTATATAGGACCCTAAGCATAATTAGGGCCCTATGAAATCCGTATTTTTTCCCCCCAAATTATATTTTATTTTTTCCCAAATTCCGCTCTTTCCGTTGACATTTTTCTGAATTCTGTGTTATGATTTACGCTCATTTTATCATCAGAAAGAGTATCTAATAATGTGAATGAATAAAACGTCAACAATTTAATAAGATATAACAGTAAATTTGTAATGATGCAACACGTTGCGCTTTTTTAATCAAGGCAAGCGCTTCAATTCAGAGTTCTACTGAGTGTTTCATTATAAATGAAAAAAGTAATGCAAGAATCTAGGCGACAATGCAGCAACCTTCTCATGTTTCCAGCTGGCTGAGGATGTTTGTGACTGCCCAGGTTGATGACTTTTCTACCAACAAAAACTCTGTACAGATGAACATGTTTCTCAAAGTGACAGCCAAGTTGTGAGGTGACGTAAGGRTTCCACYCACGACCCACCCCAATTGAAAACATAATTATTTCTCTAGGCCTACTCGTCTGTAATTGTACAATTATGAAATAATTTAGGTTACTACAATAATCAGCCAAATTATGGAAAATTCTGCAATATTCCACGTTTTACAGTTGATTTCATTTTTTTATTACCAGATTCTGTCCGCATCACGGAAATCATAGGGCCATACATAATGGGATCTAATTAAGTCAGGAACCACCACTCAGGAAACACACCTGTGTGGAAGCACCTGCTTCCAATGTACTTTTTATCCCTCATTTACTCAAGTGTTTCCAGTATTTTGGCAGTTACCTGTATCTAAATCAATTACATTTTATTACAGAAGTTTCAGCAAGCACTGATGGTGATAATGATCAGCAATGACATTTCATTGGCCTGCTTGCCTCACTCYTYTCAGTCCAGGGATGAGCACTAAGATGGTCCTCTATCTCATTTGGACAGTTTGAKGTTCAGTCTAGAGTTAGGATATCTTATGGTAGGACTGTTTTAAACAGATCTAAGGCTTTTGTTAATTTTTTTATTTTACCTTTATTTAACTAGGCAAGTAAGTTAAGAACAAATCTTATTTACACTGACGGCCTAGGAACACTGGGTTAATTGCCTTGTTCAGTGGCAGAATGACAGATTTTTACCTTGTCAGCTCAGGGATTCAATCTAGCAACCTTTCGGTTACTGGCCCAACACTCTACCTGGCTACAATACCCACTGTAGTGTGTGTAGATCGCAAGCCCATAGTAAGTCAATAGGGCTAAATGACTAGCCACTACTGTTATCTAGCCAGATAAGAACTGTTAGCTAGCTAGCTACCCACAAAGAATTTGCATCTACCTTGCATAACATTTGTTTTAGGTCATTTTTGCCTCTTAAACTATCTGGTTAGCTAGATTACTACGATTCACATATAGCTAGATGATAGTTATGAAGAAAAATGTTTGCTTTGTGTATATCTTGTTTTGTCTCCGTTGTCATTGTCCTAGCTGGAAGAAGGTTCACTGAATGAAAGGTGAAGCATGAAGTAATACAGTAGGGGGAGTGCGAGCGCTTCTCAAATGTCATGTTTTATGCGTTCTCCACACTCATCCTCACAAGAACCTACTTAAGGGAACTTCCCCAGAGAATGCACTCGAAGCATGAGAGTGTGGAGCACGGTARTAGGAATATTGAGAAATACAGATTGTCTCAAATTCCCAGTATCGTTGAGACCAACCACTCAGACAACCGGTAGAGTAAGTTCAAATGTAATTTTATTCAACATTTCGGCTTGTAAAGATTGTTTCCAAATAGGATAATATCAGACGGTACCTAGCTAGCGTTCGCATGAGCTATTACCGGCTGATCTAATAGGCTAAACCACAGTAGGGCTGGGCGACATATCGCCAATACCGGTTTGGGTCTATTTTGGTGGCCTCCAGTATATTCTAATGCCTTGATTCCATCCAAAATACACAGTGAAATGATTGAATACTTTATCGACTTTAACATTTGTTGTGGTATTGTGTAGAAAGACAATTTAAATGACAAACTGTAAAATGAATATATTGTTAGTTGTTTTGGATATCATCTAAGTCTATATGATCAGGACTATTTTCAAAGTAAGAGAACATTAAAACTTTAACATTTAACCTGTCTTCTCTTGAGATTAAAGTCTTATTTACAGTTTTAGTGCACAATATGCATTGCCACTGATGTTTGTTCTTCAAATTTTGTATTTTATTAAACAGAAAAATGAAGTATATAAATAGCCCACATTTAAAAAAGAAATACATTAAATTGAATTAATAAAAGGGTTATATCAGTCTTAAGTATTATATCGTTTGGAGTTTACATAGCCTACATTAATTTAAAATGAGGAAGGGCCCTATAAAATCTGTTTTCTCAGTTTTTTGTTTTTCCAGGTTTTAGTTTCCCCACATTTTTTTCCCAGGATCTCGCCCTCAAAGTCACACTTTTTAAATAGAAAAACAACACAATTGGATGTTGTAAGTCCATACCAATGCTTAAACCACATCAGGAGACCACTTTTGAGGTCTGGGCTATTTCGATTTTTTTTTTTTTTTACCCTTTAATTCAAGTAGCAATAGGCTGTTTAGTGTTGTTTTTGTTGCACACATGTAATGTCGAATTTGTGAAAACAAATAGGCCTACCCACTGGATTGATTAAAATAATAATGATATCATTACATGATATTATTGGTAAGCATAGTGGCCAAGACAAACATATTTTCACGTATTCACTAATATCATCCAAATCATTAAATCATAGTACGTTTCTAGGTTCATTCAGTAGTTTTTACCAGATATAGAATCCTGTTGAAAAATAATCTTAAAAGTACCATTTATATTTGTGATACTGTTGCTGCTTCCTGTTGTCATGGCTTTTTGATTTATCGGSGAGTGTCAAAACACCGGTTTTAGATGTCTAAATTCATAATCATTATGCTGAAATAAGTCCTAATATTTTTAAGACCAATACATAAAATTTGCTCCCTACACACAAGTGCCTGTAACGGTCGTTCTCCTCCTCTTTGTCTGAAGAGGAGGAGTAGGGATTGGACCAAAGCGCAGCGTTGAAGGTAGACATAATTTATTAAATGAAAACGACGAAACACGAATAACACTAGAGAAATACAAAACAAATAAACGATGTAGACAGACCTGGACTTGAGAACTTACATATAACGAAGAACGCACGAACAGGTATAGACTACAAACAAACGATACAGTCCCGTGTGGTACAAACATACAGACACAGGAGACAACCACCCACAAACAAACAGTGAGAACACCCTACCTTAATATGGTTCTCAATCAGAGGAAAYGTCAAACACCTGCCTCTAATTGAGAACCATATCAGGCAAACCATTAACCAACATAGAAACACATAACATAGAATGCCCACCCCAACTCACGCCCTGACCAACTAAACACATACAAAAACAAAGAAAACAGGTCAGGAACGTGACAGTGCCACACTTGTGTTCAGATTACTTGTATTTTGCTAAATTAGTATCTTAAACTGCACACGCACCAATATTTACCAAGCGGTCACTCAAGACTGGAATTGATTTCCTTGTTCTACTGTAATCAATAGTGTGCGCAAATTAATCACTCACATCGATATTGTATTGAAATCAATGGAACTGGGATAACAACTGCGGCGACATGTACCGTTTGCGCTCTTCTAACAGACAAACCTCAATGAACTTGGGTATGCTGCATATAGTGTATTCAGACCCCTTTTCCACATTTTGTGACGTTACGGCCTTATTCTAAAATGTATTAAATAAATTAAAATCCTCATCAATCTACACACAATAACCCATAATGASAAAGCGAAAACAGGTTTTTAGACATCTTTGCAAATGTATTAAAATATGTATTCAGACCCTTTGCTATGAGACTCGAAATTGAGCTCAGGTGCATCCTGTTTCCATTGATCATCTTTGGAGTCCACCTGTGGTAAATTCAATTGATTGGACATGATTTGGAAAGGCACACACCTGTCTATTTAAGGTCCCACAGTTGACAGTGCATGTCAGAGCAAAATCAAGCCATGAGGTCAAAGGAATTGTCCGTCTGGAGTGGCCAAAAGGCACCTAAAGGACTCAGACCATGAGAAACAAGATTCACTGGTCTGATGAAACCTAGATTGAACTCTTTGGCCTGAATGCCAAGCGTCACATCTGGAGGAAACCTGGCACTATCCCTACAGTGAAGCATGGTGGTGGCAGCATCATGCTGTGGGGATGTTGTTCAACGACTGGGACTGGGAGACTAGTCAGGACCGAGGGAAAGATGAACGAAGCAAAGTATAGAGAGATCCTTGAGGAAAACCTGCTCCACAGTGCTCAGGACCCCAGACTTGGGTGAAGGTTCACCKTCCAACAGGACAACAACCCTAAGCAGACAGCCAAGACAACACAGGAGTGGCTTCGGGTCAAGTCTCTGAATGTCCTTGAGTGGCCCAGACAGAGCCTGGACTTGAACCCGATCAAACATCTCTGGAGAGACCTGAAATAGCTGTGCAGTGATGCTCCCCATCCAAACTGACAGGGCTTGAGAGGATCTGCAGAGAAGAATGTGAGAAACTCYCCAAATACAGGTGTGCCAAGCTTGTAGCGTCATACCCAAGACTCRAGGCTGTAATTGCTGCCAAAGGTGCTTCAACAAAGTGCTGAGTAAACGGTCTGAATCCTTATGTAAATGTTGTATTTCAGKTTTTTTTATACATTWGCAAAATGTCAAAAAATCMGTTTTTGCTCTGTCATTATGGGGTATTGTGTGTAGATTGAGGGAAAATAACAATTTAATCAATTTTAGAATAAGACTGCAACGTAATAAAATGTGGGAAAAGTCAAGGGGTCTGAATACTTTCCAAATGCACTGTATATCTGTTGATAGATGACAACCTGTCGTAGCCATTTATCAACATATCTCTCTGAGATTTTTTTCCGGTAGATGGCCAATACAGAAAAGGAAACAACACTTTTTTGACTACATCATTTAAACAAATCACTACCTCAAATCTGTTTCTAAGTAGTGACGGGTTGGCTTTCATTAGAATGATAGTTTAACCCTCAAATCAATGTGAACCCAAAGAGGAGCGCCCACGTTTTTGTTTTTTTTGCCATGTGGTTTGAAAAGGACAGCTGCGTTCTAAGTCCCACTACGGACTGCCACGTATTTTACATTTACATTTAGGTCATTTAGCAGACGCTCTTATCCAGAGCGACTTATGACAAACACTGGTACTAAACCAAAGATATTGATCTGTTTTAAGCAAATGATTTCATGAGATCGTGATAACTATACACTTTAATACTAACATCAAGAGTCTGAGGTAAAAAGGATGTGTATTTCCTGTAATTCTTGTGTGGTGAAAACGTTAGTCTGTGTAATATAGTAACACRTTCTGTCCACTATAGGGAACTTAGTGTAAAATAACTTACTTTTGGTCATGTAGTGTATTTAATTATGTGGACACCTGCTTGTCGAACATCTCATTCCAATATCATGGGCATTAATATGGAGTTGGTCCCCCCCTTTGCTGCTATAACAGCCTCCACTCTTCTGGGAAGGCTTTCTACTAGATGTTGAAACATTGCTGCGAGGACTTGCTTCCATTCAGCCACAAGAGCATTAGTGAGTTTGGGCCTGTTTGGGTGATTAGGCCTGGCTCGCAGTCGGCGTTCCAATTCATCTCAAAGGTGTTCAATGGGGTTGGGGTCAGGGCTCTGTGCAGGCCAGTCAAGTTCTTCCACACAGATTTCGACAAACCATTTCTGTATGGACCTCGCTTTGTGCACGGGGGCATTGTCATGCTGAAACAGGAAAGGGCCTTCCCCAAACTGTTGCCACAAAGTTGGAAGCACAGAATTGTGTCAAATGTAATTGAATGCTGTTGCGTTAAGATTTGCCTTCACTGGAACTAAAGGCCGAGCCCAAACCATGAAAACATCCTCAGACTATTATTCCTCCTCCACCAAACTCTACAGTTTGTAAGGACCGACGCTGGAGAAGAGAAGCAGGTACGGGGTGTTGAACATTTAATATGGATCAGACATCGAACAGGAACAGCGTCAACCAGGTAACAAAAATGACAAACAAACATTAATCCTGAATCGGGGAACAGAGTTTGGGAACAGACCGATATAAGGTAGGTAATGACACAGGTGATTGAGTCCAGGTGAGTCCAATAATTGCTGATGTGCGTGATGGGGGGGAAGGCAGGTGTGCGTAATGATGGTGGCAGGAGTGCGTAATGCTGGAGAGCATACCGCCTTTGAGTGCCAGGGAGGGGAAGCGGGAGCAGGTATGACAGGGAGCGGGAGCAGGCATGACAGGGAGCGGGAGCAGGCGTGACACAGTTGGCACTATGCATTGGGGCAGGTGGCATTCTCCTGGCATCCGCCAAACCCAAATTCGTCCGTCGCACTACCAGATGGTGAAGCGTGATTCATCACTCCAGAAAACGCGTTTCCACTGCTCCAGACGCTTGGCTGCTCGGCCATGGAAACCCCTTTCATGAAGCTTCCGACTAACAGTTCTTGTGCTGACGTTGCTTCCAGAAGCAGTTTGGAACTTGGTAGTGAGTGTTGCAACCGAGGACAGACGATTTTTACACTACAAGCTTCAGCACTCTGCGGTCCCATTCTGTGAGATTGTGTGGCCTACCACTTCGCAGCTGAGCCGTTGTTGCGCTTGGACGTACGGGCCATTCTACTGCCAATGTTTGTCTATGGAGATTGCATAGCTGTGTGCTCGATTTTATTCACCGGTCAGCAGCTGGTGTGGCTGAAATAGCCGAATCCACTAATTTGAAGGGGTGTCCACATACTTTTGTATATATAGTGTATTTGGACAAGAATGAGGCTCTCCACTACCTATTGCTGCAGTGATGATTCACCATCTTCATCGGATGTTTTCATTATTCATCTGCAGATAATCGCCTAAAAGCCTACATCTACCAGTAGCCTATGCAAATTAGGGAGCCTAATGAACTCACTGATACGATTCGGTAAACTACACTGATTGATGAGACRAGTCACTCACTTTAGCGTCACTGTCTGGCAAGCCCCAACATCCTAGAAAAGGAAACCTAGAAAATCCTTTAGTTTACTTGTCCCAATGCAATACCATGGACAAATAACCACATAGCCTGTGGTGCAAAGGCTATGTGAAACATGCTAAATAAAATAAATGAATGTGCCAGAAAACAATAATTAGGCTAAGTGGATTTCAACTCATCGTTACCACTTACATTACATGGGATGTGCGAATTAACAAGCATCATGTTCTCTCCCTCCTCCTTGTAAAGAAATTTGACCGCAACCAACCACAGTGCACACAAATTGTACCTGGAGGCAGGGCAGACATACTGCGTTTACCTGTCATCACTCGCATTGTGAGTGACAGGCGCCTATCCTATCAATAGATTGCTAGAAGATGCGTATCGTTCATTCTAGAAGGAAAGGGCTCGTCTGACTAGCGAACTTAAGCTTTTAAATGAAAAGTAGTCTAGTTAATATGAAGTGGCTGGCTGAAAATTAGTCTGTAGGAAAGCACTGGATGTGATGTTCTCCCACTCTGTCCTATACTCTGTCTCTGTTGTCTAAGATAGATCCTCCCAATTAAAGATAAGGAACGTTGTGTCCTAGATGTTTTATGGAATGTTTTTTGACAGATTCAGATTTTAATGGTCACAGCGAGACTGTGGGGAAATCAATAACTGTGTTTTCCCACCTTATGCCTGATCATGTTAAATTGCCTTCAGCTTATTGAATAATGGGTGGTCCAGTCAGCGCAGAGCAGACATTGACAGCTAAGACTGCAGGGCATTTCCATCAAAAGGACCCATGAGCACCAACATGTGAAGTTCATAGGAGCATATCAAATTGGTAAATGAAGGCATGGATACATTTCCATCGTAATAATTTGGCATAAGTAAAGGCTTTGATTTCTGGATAAACAGATGGAAAAGGTGTCTTAGAAAACATCTACCAGAAAGTATTAAAAGCTTAGCTYCTGTAAGTTTAGGAAATAAGGGCTTTGTGCCTTGTAATTCTGTTACCAAAAACCCACATATCTTTAAGATATTTTATAATTTCTCCCCCTCATGAGGGAGGATAATGAAAGTTCACAGAAGTAACAAGTAATGGTTGACCTGCCAATTAGTTATAGTGATTTTACTGATACATTTTATTTATGAATTAAGTGATTAAAACTCTTAATTGGTAACGGAATTACTGCAACTGAATTGGCTACAATGGGAAATCATAGTCACAAATCACAGTTAGGTCACCTGCTACTGACCCTTCCACTGGCATACTGTTATGTTCAGCTCATAACTGTTTTCTTTGCTTTTCTGTCGTCTGGTGGTCAAACCAAGAGTGTTAAAAACAGTCTGAGTCTGGACAATCCCTCTCTCTTCGCCTCTCTCTCACTCTCCAGTTAATGTCACCTCTCCCAGCTCTTACTGACAGCTACCAATGAGCCTCCACTTTCCATTGAAAAGTAGTTGAAATTTGTTCAGTCCACCCTGGCCTTGACGTTAACGTTCACAGAGGGACTGGACTGAACCAAATCTGAACCTATCAAAGACTTGTGTTTTTCAAGTTTGGACAGTACAATACAGAAAAGTATAGGGATGTGCATCTTTCCCTTTCAATACGTATCTAGACACATGGGCTCCGATACGATGCAGAAACTATACATTTTATTTCTAAACGATTAGGTCTGATTCGGATTGATTAGACAACGAAGCGATGCGATTTGATGCAATACGGTTGCATAAACACATTTGTTTCCCATTTTAAATTAAAATCTGCTGTTGATGTGTGTGTGTGTGTGTGTGTGTGTGTGTGTGTGTTTGGTGTATGTACTATGTATGTAGGCACCTAGTCTGAAATGACTAAGCATCTACCAACCCACTGCCACGGGCAATGTGGCCTATGTTATTTGTCTCCCACTTTGGTTCTGAAATCACCATCACCCACTAATTAGCTTGTCATTTTACAGATTGTGTTTGAGCTAGTGATGTGAAACTTTACCCTGTATATCTAAAAATGACCATATACACTGATTGTTTAAAGGAAAACTACCAAAACTATTGCTGATGGTGAACCTGAGCAAGTACTGTACCCGTCCAGTAGGTAGCTCATAGCCAGATGAGTTGTGTCTCGGGGTAGCTTACTTTTATTCCAGTAAAACACGATTTTTAACAGCTTATAGATGACAGTAACCTAGCAAATTACATAGGCTTTATTAGTTGGTTGACAACCTAATATCGCGCAAGCCACTTTAGCATTTGGTATGCTGAAGGTGCCGCGCAGAAGACCAGGAACAGGCCGCCTATCTCGCGTTGGTCAGTGTGCGAAGCTGGACAAAGTGAGCAGTTTGACTAAGCTACTGATATTACCTAGGGTTGTTTGGCATGCAAAATTACTTGTAGATCAATTACTGTCAATACGGTTACATGCTTTAGTTCAACACAGAAGGAGAGAACGCATCAGTTGTCACAAAATATTAGGTATTTTCGGGAAGGTAGATAGAAATTAATTTGAGGAAAAAATAAATGAATCTGCAATTCGTATCGTTTGAATCGATTTTCTGGCCAATGCGGGTTTGGGGTCCTTAGACCGATGCAGTCCTATCTTAAACATTTGAATCGGGGACCAATGCGTATCGGTGAATCGWTACATCCCTAGTACAGTAGTGTACAGTATATTTTACTGAACTCTACCCTACTCTGCTGTTTTGTATTGTACTGCACTGTACTCTACTGTGCTGCGCTGTGATGTCCAAACTTGTGAAACATGAGGAGAATGACATTCATATCCACAATACAGAATTACATCATGGGTCGCTGATCTGTACTGATCAGGGACCCATGATGTAATTCTGTTACCGTAATTCCGTTACCGGGTGTAAATCCACTTCACTTACTGTAGTTCAATAACCAAAATAGATTTTTTTCAAACTCAAGGTGCCATATCATAGCTGACACCCCATTCTTTCTGCAATATGCATCTTTGAATCTTAATTCGGAGCAGATATTTAAGACTTTTTGGAAAACATGGTCGCATAAAAAGCTGAGGGAGATTTTACCGTAATTCAATTACCAAAGTTTGTATCTCCACAGTTTTAAGTAGTCATTGTGTATAGAGTAGCGTAATTCCGTTACCGTGGAATTGCCCTGCATCATCACCGTAAGTTATGCCTGGGGGGCTTCCTGAGTCTCTATTCTTACTGTACTGTCTGTGTGTAACTGAAAAGCCCATCTATGGACAGGCTGAGTGTTCTCAGGGGAGACAGACGGAGCTTTACCCACTCTGTTTTTAGATACCGCAGCCTCAGCACAAATTACAGCTTAGCTCTCCCCCACATGACGGCTCACAACTAAGATTGAAGTCAGACTGTCAAAAGCCCAGAACAATGCAAGCTGCCTTCGCACAGTTGGACTTCTCTCGTAAGCAACCCTACTCTCTTGATCCTGTTTCGCCTTCATATGGATCGCCCTCCAACTTGTTCAATTACCGCTCGACTTGTTTTAGGGTTATTCCTTGTGTTTTGCTGATCGGCTCAAAGCATGAAGCACACACACTTGAAGAGGTAGTCTCTCATGCTGTTGTAGCCTCTTTCAGCTAGAGAAAATCTGTCTCTGTGTCTCTAGTAGAAACTGTGGTGGTAGAAAGTTAATACAGAATGCATGCTGTGGTCTGTGGTCTCCTATTTTTGCTCTGTGCTGTGGCATGTGGGGTTGTGCACACTGAGTGAACAAGTACCTGTGTGTGTTTACGTGCATTCATGTATACATGCATGTATGTGTTTACGAGCCAATGTGTGGTTTTATAACTTTGTTCTCTTTCTCTTTAGGTCACTGCTCTATTTGGCTGCTGTGAGGGAGGCCAGTGCTGTTACTGGTGAGCATTGAGACTTCTCCACCCCAGAAAGACAGACGGACGGAGTTCCCCTGCCCAGTGCCCCTGTTCTCCTTTTCATGGATGCCAGGCTGGCCCTGCTGCAGCTTGGGACTCTCCTGGTCCTCCTGTCCGCAGCATTGGAGTCGACTGCTAAGCTGACTGCTGGCGAGGAGGTCTACACTAACACCTGGGCGGTCCACATAGAGGGGGGACCGCAGGAGGCTGACCGAATTGCCAGGAAACACGGCTTCATCAACCATGGCAATGTGAGTAGCACAGCAGTGCACCCTGTGGAACCCCTCTAGTCAGTCAGAGTGTATGATCTCTCTATGCCCTGCATCTGTGGTCAGTTGAAACCCTATTCTATTTCAGTGACAGCCTGCTCAACAGGCTTTAATGTGCAGCAAGATATACAGACAGGACAGCCTATAATCCCTCGTGTTGAAAGCCAGAGTGCATGTCATGACTCTTCCATCCCTTGCTGAGTTTAGCTGTCAGCTAAAGCCTGCACTCCTCCTATGGGTTCTATACTGAACAAAAATATGAACGCAACATGTAAAGTGTTGGTCCCATATTTCACAAGCTGAAATATAAGATCCCCAAAATGTTCCATATGCACAAAAAGCTTATTCGTTTACATCCCTGTTTGTGAGCATTTTTCCTTTGATAAGGTAATCCATCCACCTGGCAGATGTGGAATATTAATAAGCTGATTAAACAGCATCATCATTACACAGGTGCACCTTGTGCTGGGGACAATAAAAGGCCACTCTAATATGTGCACTTTTGTCAACCGGCCTCACAACGGCGGAGCACATGTCACCACGCTAACCCAGGACCCCCACATCTGGCTTTTTCACCTGCGGGATTGTCTGAAACCAGCCACCTGGACAGCTCATGAAACTGAGGAGTATTTCTGTCTGTAATAAAGCCCTTTTGTGGGGAAAAACTCAGTCACATGGGTGAACTCCTGCCCAGTCATGTGAAATCCATAGATTAGGGCATAATGCATTTATTTCAATTGAATGATTTCCTTATATGAACTGTAACTCAGTAAAATCTGAATTTGTTGCATGATGCATTTATATTTTTGTTCAGTATAGTTCATTTGGGCATACCATACCGTGTGTGTGTCAGGGTTTCTGTTAGGGAAATGTGGCCCGGACATTTAACCAGCAGCATTTTAGGACCCATATGCATTGGGTGTGTAACCTGATCAGGGCGTCCACCCACGGTGCTCAGAATGACAGAAATTACATTTTAGATTATGGTAATTCATATTAACAGAACATGCAAGTAGAGGATGCAACGATGCACAGTCCTTACCGTATTCTGATTTTGTAGATGTTAGAATAACTGTCCACATTTACTTTGACTCAGCCAACAAGACGAGTAACAAAAAGCAAAATCACTATCCTATGTCAATATACTATCCCCCATGGTAGAAAAGTTTACCTATTCTATTGGTCAGCTTGTCGAGAAGTAGCCTATTCCAAACAGATTCTGGGTCAGTTGTGGGAAGATAGATCCCAAATTCATACAACCAGTTGACCTAGGCTACATTCTTTTTTAAACGTTAAAAAGCAATGAGTCTGATGCAACACATCAGAATGTTTAGCTTAAAATGTTGATAAACTATTATTTCTCCACATTATAAGTGCAGCAATGCCCACAAGGCATTAGGCTACACGCAAATGTTCATTCCATAATGCAATTAGCGGGAAAACACTTTTGTCAAAAGGGCACTGGACATGCTAGTTGTTTCATGTGACATTAAATATCCRTTMGAAATGTTGAAATAGAGGAGATGTAATAGGCTACTTTGAAGCGAGGTAGGCCTAAGACATGCCTCATATGTACTAAAATGTTCAGGTTTCAAACAATGAAGTATATGTTTTCAAAATGCAAAGCCTACTGCCTCCAGCTCATTACAAAGTAGTGTGTGACGTCCTGATGAAGCCTGTTTTCCGTTGCTGTTTGAGATGCAGTAGCTCGTTGCTGTTTGAGATGCTGCAGCAGCAGTAGCTCGTTGCTGTTTGAGATGCTGCTGCCAGCAGTAGCTCGTTGCTGTTTGAGATTGCTGCTGCAGCAGTAGCTCGTTGCTGTTTGAGATGCTGCTGCAGCTCGTTGCTGTTTGAGATGCTGCTGCAGCTCGTTGCGTTTTGAGATGCTGCAGCAGCAGTAGCTCGTTGCTGTTTGAGATCTGCAGCAGCAGTAGCTCGTTGCTGTTTGAGATGCTGCAGCAGTAGTAGCTCGTTGCTAATTGAGATGCTGCGCAGTAGCTCGTTGCTGTTTGAGATGCTGCTGCAGCAGTAGCTCGTTGCTGTTTGAGATGCTGCAGTAGCTCCGTTGCTGTTTGAGATGCTGCTGCAGCAGTAGCTCGTTGCTGTTTGAGATGCTGCTGCAGCAGTAGCTCGTTGCTGTTTGAGATGCTGCTGTAGCAGTAGCGCGTTGCTGTCTGACAGATTTTCCGCTCAAAGGCTTTGTATCTGTATGCTGTAAGCGTGTGAAAAATGAATATAGTGTTGCCTACACACGCGACAATTTAATTCAAATAAATTATGCAAATTAACTTAGACCGATAAGCATGACCAGTCAAATGTATTTCCATCGACTAGTATTTACATTCATGAATAGGCTAAAAAGCATTATTTCGCAATGGGATTGTTTCTTCTCCCGGACAATTGAAGAGTTTTATTTATCGGCATTTCAAAACAAATGTATAGGCCAAAAGCCGGCTATTACCGGCTAACGGAAACCCTGGTTCAGTCACTCCACAGAAGACTTCACTGTCTGCATCGAATACATGCGTAGGAGGCTCTGAACTACAGTACCAACCCTCCCTCCACCCTATCCCACACAGAAAGAGGATTTTCAGAGCGGTTTTCAAATTGAATTCAGGCTTATCTTCTGCTTTCTTTATGTTGCTGTCCATGCAGCTTCTGTCTTGAGCTCTGTCTTGTTTTTTCTCCTGTTATTGTAGTAGATCCTACGGCGGTCATAAAGTAGTAGGATGAGATGTGATATTTTTWATTTGTGAGATGCCTCTCGTTGTCAAACTCATCACCACTCAATTGTCTCCTTGGCTCTGATTGTTTACTTATCAAAGTACTGTAGTTTATCGCTCTCAGCTGGCTTTGATTGGAGTTCTTTGGTTATTGATTTAATCTAGCAGGAACTGCTGTTGGGATGCTGTGAAAGGGATTCTGCTGTAGAGAGAGAGGGAGAGGGGGAGGAAGCCATTAGAAAAATGTGCCTTAAATAACCTTTTATTCATAATTGGCTCTTTGAATGCAAGTCATTATTTGCTCTATTGAATAGGCCTTATTCTGCTTTGAGACTGCCAAGCAATCAAGCTCCACACAGATTGACGCACATGTGCACGCCGCACATACAGTCACACACACAGTCTCACACATTCTTTCCCCCAGAGGATAGTTTTATGTTTATACCTTCATCGCTTGTTACGAACACTTCATGAAGGTACTTCTGGTAGACAGGAACAATGGAATAATAGTAAGTGGGTTCTTCTGTCTTTTCCCTCTCTACAGCCTTGTAGTATAGGCCCCACTACCACACCAGTATTCCCAGTTGACGCCCCCAGTTTCGAGCCTGAAACACCTGTATGCCTCTGCCAGTAAAGCACAGGGCAGACAGAGACTTATCCAATCAGAGATCCAGGGCTTGTAAGGACTGGCAGGGGTTGAATGTTATTTTGGAGGACCTAAATCGGCCTGTCTTTTTTAACCTTGGTATCGGGCGTTGTCCTCTGGTGATGTGTCATGAGTTTAGTCTTTCTCTCGCTCTCTTTTTCTCTCTCTCCCTATCCTCCCCGTCTCGTCATCTCACTCTGCACTCTCTTCCACTTTCACTCTTTCCTTATGCACGCATATATTTAATCTCCCTCTGCTCTCTCTGTTTATTCTCTCAAAAGCTCCCCAAAGCTTTGTCCTTCTCTGYTCTTTCTCTCTTTCCCTCCCATCACTCCCTCCAGATGCTTAGGCGGATTCGGACTCGTCAGTCTAAAACCGATAGATCAATTTAATGGGGAAATATACGTCTGCGTTTTTTTCTGTCATTACTCACTCATGCTGAACGGTGGGTCTGGGAACAGAGGACTCCTTGAAGATGGGTCGGTTTGTCAGAGATGGATGTCTGATGCCATATGGTACAGAGTCCTGCTCACATCCCACAGACAGACAGTAGGTTACAGAGTAAAGCCTGTAAAACTAAAACTAAAACTCTCATTCATCTCTATTCTCTTCTCCCGTTCTCTCCTTTTCTCTTCTTTTCTCCAAATCAAATGTATTGGTCACGTACACGTGTTTATCAGATGTTATTGCAGGTGTAGTGAAATGCTTGTGCTTCTAGCTCCGACAGTGCAGTAATATCTAACAAGTAATATCTAACAGTTTTACAACATATACCCAAAATACACGTACATCTAAGTAAGAAATGGATTAAGAATATATATACATATGTGGCATTGGGCTAAGATGCAGTGGTATAGAATACAGTATATACATATGAGATGGGTGATGCAATATTTACACACAATTAAAGTGACTAAGATACCATAGAATAGTATGGAGTACAGTTTATACATATGAGATGAGTAGTGCAAGATAGTGTTTCATTTCCTTAAAGTGGCCAGTGATTCCTAATCTTATGTCTATAGGCAGCAGCCTCTGATTTGCTGGAGATGGCTATTTAACAGTCAGTGGTGTAATATAGAATACAATACAGTATATACATATGAAATGGGTGATGCAATATGTAAACACAATTTAAAAGTGACTAAGATACCGTAGAATAGTGTGGAGCATAGGCGGAAATCCCAGGGGGGACGGGGGGGACACGACCCCCCCCCATCCTGGGAAAAATATGATTTGTCCCCCCCAATCTATCACTGTAAACATAACTATGTAATTTCAATAATATTAATAATACGCAATGAAAGCAGTTGTGCTGATTATAGACACTTAATAGCGCCTTTTTAAGTTTCAAAAGATTGCGACCACCCCGCCCTTTGCCTCACAATGGTTTGATCCACTGCCAGTTCTTTTTGACCTTTTAATTGTACTTTTTCTGATACATTTATATAGTCATTAAATGTGCCACTGGCCTGAGTCTACTACAATATCTTTACAAGAACAAAAAGCTTAAAATAAGTACAGTTCTAAAAGCAAAATAACTACTTCAATGAAAAACCCAAATAAATCAAACAAAATATCCTTCAGTCAGTGTCTCAACTCTTCAACCAGCAGCTATGGACAAGTATGTCGCACAAAGTATGCAATATTAAATAAAATAACATGAAATAAATAATTTGTAAGTGTACTGTCATGTACTAAAAACTACTCTCCTCTAGGCTGCTTAGTACCCGCTCATTACTGCCCTAGCACAGCTCTAATAGCAGTATTCCGCACACAGTCCACCTTGTTGGACATAGGGTTTCCGGTGGGCAGATGTGTTTCTTGGATGTGGCAATTGTTTCAAACATGCTCTTAAACTTTCCTGACTGGCCATAGAGGACACCTAACTGATGGACCCAAGAAGGAATCCCGGATCAGTGGGAGGCTGAGCAGCAAGCCTGTGTAATCAGATTTACACAGTGTGCTCCACAATGGACATAGAGGGCTAATGGCTGCTGCTTCTCACAATTGCCTGTGCACCTGTGTATTTTCCTGCCATGTTTGAGGCACCATCGTAACTCTGCCCACGTAAGCCAGACATGGGCAAATTGAGCTCAACAACACTTCAGTTCCACTTTCGCAATGCCTCGCCTGTTGTCTCCGACACCCTGTATAGCCAATAAACTCTTCGTGAGGACAAGGTCAGGGTCAACATAATGCAAAAAGAACACTCTCCTGTTCAGCACAAGACATCTTGAGTACCATCAACAATTAATGAAAATTGTACAATCGGAAGAGACCTAATCTCAGCTGCAATGCCTCGAATGATTGTATTGGCCATGATGTTCAGAATTTCATTCTGTGCTTTGGGGCCTCTGAAACGTCAACACTCTGTTGGCAAGAGTTTGCGGTTCAAAAATTGTGGGGTGGCTGATATGGTTTTGTGCCATCACTGAGGTAACTGGACAATGCTGTGCCACTGTCCCCTATACTGGTGCTGCTGGCAACAAGGGTGACACCTGTCCTGCCGTGGTGTGACATTGTTCTCTGAAGTCTCTCTCCCTGGCTCTTTCCCTTTCACCACCTTCACTGACTCAGTCTGTCTCCTAGAAAAGAAATAAGGTGTTTGCCGTACTCCTAACTACCGTACCAAAACTACACAATTAATCACAACAGCAATACCATTGCCATAAACAAATCTTAGTTTAGTCATCAGTTTAAGTTGAGAGCGGGGGTATCATGGCATTTTCCAATTATGTCCCTATTTTAAAAGTAAAAAAAATTGAGAACCTTTCATAATGTTGCCAAACAAGCTCAACAAACTTACCTGAGACTCCCTGTCTCTGCAGTCTGTCCCTGCCTATCTGTCTCAGTTCTGCTGTCTGTGTGCCATCTGTTGCTGCTCTGCCTAATGACATCATTGTGAAACATTTCATTAGCATTTCACTTCTTTCTTATGAACATTTTATCAACTCGTTTTTGAGATATTAGGCTACTAGAGTTCTTACTTTGCGCTTTGGTGTACTGAAAAATACTCTGATGTCCGTCTTTTTACTTTTTTCTGCCATTTTTCTACCTGGCTGGCTGGCTGGCCGGTCTAGCTGCACACACACACATTTACACAACATATGCTACAACCTTTTCTATTTTATATAGTTTGTTTCATATTGGCTGGCTTCCAACAATAGCTGAATTTGTAAGCTAGCGAGCACCAATTCCGTTTGTGGTGTTTGCTATATCTTAAAAAAATAAATTAAAAAAAAGGTGAAATAAAATAAATTTTAAAAAGTTCACTAGCGACAACTTAGCTTTTGCAACGAGACCATTAAATATATTTAAGACAATGGTATAAGAGAGTGTAATTCTGTTCAGTTTGGACTTCAGTTTATCGCTAACCTTATCACAGGGACTTTGAAGCACTACAGCTGCATGCTGATCTTGGAATAAACTGACGATAGCAAAGATTCCATCTTTGACGAGCCACATTAATGGATAGGTACTAGCTAGCTTGCTAGTTAATGTTGCTTTAGTTTGCGCCTAGCTCTGCAAATTCAGCTAGTGTGTGAACCCTGCCAACATAAAAATGTAAACATTGCTATGCGCGATTGACTGGATTAACCTCACGTCAGTTACGTACATTGAGTGCCTTTCGGACAGTAGATACGACCCTCTATTACCTTGCCAGT
>NC_036866.1:33119090-33159460 GCF_002910315.2 Salvelinus sp. IW2-2015
TACAGCACTACTTTTGGTGTCCCCCTCAGGAAATGCTCTTGAGAAAATGTAATGTAATTGTCCCCTCCAAGGTTGATATCAGATTTTCGCCCCTGGTGTGGAGTGTAGTTTATACATATGGGATGAGTAATGCTAGATACGGAAACATTATTAAAGTGGCTAATGATCCATTTCTAAAAGTGGCCAGTGATTCCTAATCTGTGTCTATAGGCAGCCGCCTCTGATGTGCTAGTGATGACTGTTTAGCAGTCTGATGGCATTGAGATAGAAGCTGTTTTTCAGTCTCTTGGTCCCAGCTTTGATGCACCTGTACTGACCTCGCCTTCTGGATGATAGCGGGGTGAACAGGCAGTGGCTCGGATGGTCGATGTCCTTGATGATCTTCTTGGCCTTCCTATGGCATCGGGTGCTGTAGGTGTCCAGGAGGGCGGGAAGTTTGCCCCCGGTAATGCGTTGGGCAGACCGCACCACCCTCTGGAGAGCATTGCGGTTGTGGGCTGTGCAGTTGCCGTACCAGGCGGTGATACAGCCTGACAGGATGCTCTCAATTGTGTATCTGTAAGAGTTTGTGAGCGTTTTAGGTGTTAAGCCAAATGTCTTTAGCCTCCTGAGGTTGAAGAGGYGCTGTTGCGCCAACTTCACCACACTGTCTGTGTGGGTGGACCATTTCAGTTTGTCAGTGACATATACGCTGAGGAACTTGAAGCTTTCCACCTTCTCCACTGCGGTCCCATTGATGTGGATAGGGGGGTGCTCCCTCTGCTGTTTCCTGAAGTCCACGATCATCTCCTTAGTTTTGTTGACGTTGAGTGAGAGGTTGTTTTCCTGGCACCACACTCCCAGAGCCCTCACCTCCTCCCTGTAAGCTGTCTCATCATTGTTGGTAATCAAGCCTACTACTGTTGTGTCGTCTGCAAACTTGATGATTGTTGGAGGCGTGCTTGGCCACGCAGTCATGGGTGAACAGRGAGTACAGGAGGGGGCTGAGAATGCACCCTTGTGGGGCACCAGTGTTGAGGATCAGCGAAGAGGAGGCGTTGTTTCTTACCTTCACCACCTGGGGGCGACCTGTCAGGAAGTCTAGGACCCAGTTGCACAAATCAAATCAAGTCAAATGTATTTATATAGCCCTTCTTACATCAGCTGATATCTCAAAGTGGTGTACAGAAACCCAGCCTAAAACCCCAAACAGCAAGCAATGTAGGTGTAGAAGCTGGAAAAACTCGGTGGCTAGGAAAAACTCCCGAGAAAGGCCAAAACCTAGGAAGAAACCTAGAGAGGAACCAGGCTATGAGGGGTGGCCAGTCTTCTTCTGGCTGTGCCGGGTGGAGATTATAACAGAACATGTTCAAATGTTCATAAATGACCAGCATGGTCAAATAATAATAATCACAGTAGTTGTCGAGGGTGCAACAAGTCAGCACCTCAGGAGTAAATGTCAGTTGGCTTTTCATAGCCGATCATTAAGAGTATCTCTACCACTCCTGCTGTCTCTAGAGAGTTGAAAACAGCAGGTCTGGGAAAGGTAGCACAGGGCGGTGTTCAGACCCAGGGCCTCGAGCTTGACGATAAGCTTGGAGGGTCCTATGGTGTTGAATGCTGAGCTATAGTCAATGAACAGCATTCTTACATAGGTATGCCTCTTGCCCAGATGTCCGTCACTACAGACCCTGGTTCGATCCTGGGCTGTATCACAGAATAATGTCATAAATCAATAGAATGAATGCTTCAATCTAGTTGACATCGGTAAAGTTCTGTCATCTCTGCTTCTTTCATGAAGCAAAGATGTTTAGGGATTGGGGGAATTATTATTATTATTATTATTATTATTATTTGTTGTAGATAGGGAGGCAGAAAGCTAGATATAAATAGAGTAGGGGAGAAGATTAAAATGAAAGGATCCAGTTAGAAAGTAGAGAGAAGCGAGTGATCGGAATTGAGAGGAAACAGGAGAGATTATGAAGGCAGGAGAGTGAGTGGGAGGATTTGGCGAGGGGAAAAAGAGTGGGAGAGAATGGATGAACAGTGGCTAAAGACTGAGATTGAGAGTGAGAGGAAGAGACAGAGGGGAGGATTGCTAAGCAACATTTAAACAGTTGTCTGAAATGAGATTATGGAGGCGTACATCCTTAGTCATTGTTTCATTTAGGCACCAGCCGCACGAGAATAATGAGCCATATTTCAGACTTTTGTCTCTGAGTAGGTGATAGGAGGCAGCAGGGAGATAAACATAACTAATGCAGTCCTCCAATGTCTGGGCTACACAGTGGCTTTATTTGGGGAGATGGGTGGTTTAGATAAAGGATGTGTGGCCTGGGGATGGTTGAGTGAACAGGGGGAATTATGGCTTATTCATCCTCACTTCCTTTCTCTCTGGTGGTGGATGTTCTCTAGGGCCAGCCACCAGGGACGTCACTGGAGTTTCATAACATTCGGGCCTCAGCCATGAAGAACAATAAATAGCCTTTTCTAAAATGATTTACATGACTGGAGACATTAAAATAACATGTTTTAATACCACACAAATAACCAAAATGGCCGGATACAGGATACTCAGGACTCTTGAGTGGCGAAGCGGTAACAGGCTGACTGCATCGYGAGCGTTGCAAAATACATTTTTTWATCTATATTATTCAATAACTGCACCCACACTGCTCGCGCGCACCAACGAGTGTCTGCATTGCCAAGGGATAACATAGAAGTCAATTCTATTTGTGATGCAGATTGCGCTGCAAGTCCTGCCTCTCCCATCTCCTCATTGGTTTATAGAAGCAGGTACCCACGTGCCATCTCCTCATTGGTTATACCCACGTGGGTGACTGAAAGACGAACGAGGTCAGTGGCGGTAATGCACCTAATTTATGAAAGGTGCCAATCGCAATATAAAGTCAAGAGAAGGAAAAACCCTAGAAGGAGGAGAGATGACTAGAAACGATTCGGTTGACCATTTTATGTGTGGATTAATTGTCAGAGTAGAGGACCTTGTGCATTTCAGGTAAAATAACAAATCAATGTTTATATCCCAGGACAAATTAGCTAGCAACAGCAAGCTAGCTAAATAGGACAAATTAGCTAGCAAGTGCAAGCTAGCTAGCTAAATTGCCATAAATGTTTAATGCTTTTCGACCTGTCCCCAAATTAATGTAATTGGTTCAGAGTTTGTTTTGATATTTTAACCTGCGTGTCATGATCGTGTTTGGTGTGGGGGGACAAAATAAATTTATGCACGATGGCACACGCGCGCAGACGGTTTGGGTTCCGTGTAAGGCACTGCATCTCAGTGCTTGAGGCGTTACTACAGACACCCTGGTTCAAATCCAAGCTGTATCACAACCAGCCATGATTGAGAGTTCCATAGGGCGGCGCACAATTGGCCCAGCGTCGTCCAGGTTAGGCTGGTGTAGGCCGTCATTGTAAATAAGAATTTGTTCTTAACTGACTTGTCTAGTTAAATAAAAGGTTTTAAAAAATACATTGACAGACGGAGATCAATAAAACGAAGAACCCATGTCCTAAATGCAACCAATAGCGTAGGCCAATGAAAAGAGTGGATACATAGATTTTACGTCTACAAAATGAGGAGAAAAGTATAGTCCACCAACTTTCCAGCGGCACTCACTTATCCAAATAGTTTTTTCACTTAATTGTGTTTTGAAATATTGCAAAAGATATTGTAGCTTTTGCCAGCTGTTCATTGACAGCCATATTAACAGCCACAACTCAACACTCAGCAGTTTGATATTTGCCACGGCTGCTCAATTGTGGGATTCCGACTGTAGACCTATGCGCTTGTGCCAAAACACAATCCACAGCCATTTTTTTWAATAAGTTGATTTTAGTTATTTCTGTACAGACAGGAGTAATTACATTTGGCACATTTATTAAAATGTATCTGCAGCACTTCCAGCACCCCTTCCATGGACTGTGGTCAGTAACCGCATGTGGGTTTATTGCTTATGTAGGCCAAMTGTTACAATAATATATAAAATAATCTATCAGCGAGTAATGTACAATTTTGTATTTGCATCAGTAGGCTAAGTGGCTAAAATGCATAAAAAAAGTATTGGAAAGATCTGGAAAACATCAGAGAAGCTCATCAGGTAGGCTATAGGCACTCACTTCAATTTAGCTAGATCATGAGCACTCACTTCAACGTAGCTAACATTTCCCAGCCGAATTGTAACCAAATAGCCAAACGGAGATTCAGTGAAAACAGAAATCTGACATTGATTGATTTATCAAGATGAGTTCCCATGCTTGTCTAAAAGTAACGCAATGACGCTGTCCCAATGARAACGCTGCTGAAAGGATCAGTTGACCACACATGGCAAGTGCTTTACATTTATTAGAACCAGTGGTGTAGTGCTATTTTTTGGGGTAGCCTAAACGATACTTCTTCACGTTTTATGGGTGAAACGTCCATGCTGCATGCATGGCAACCATTTGATCCCAATCAGTTTCATTGGAATATGCATTTCGATCTTCTTGGATGAAGTAGGCTAAGTAGCTTAACTACTGTTTAATCAATTTCTTTAGCAGATGGAGTTATACACAGCCACCTGTATTTTGTTTCAATCAAAGCATATTTCGCGTGCTGTTGATTACTGTACACATCATTTTTTACATATCTGCACAATCATCCTAAATTGTCATAAGAAAGTATGTTATGTTTTTGGTCTAACAGTAGCCTAACATTATCTATGCTATTATATTCAGTCGGTTATGTAGAATACTAATTAGTCATTAAGTGATCTTGAGACATCGCAACATTCTGAGAAGTGGCGGAGTGCCCTCGCTTATAACGGTTGGATGACTTCAGGAGTTTCACGTAACCACATCTCTACGAACTAAGCGGCGCATTCAGTTGACTACAATTTTTTCCGCAGCAGCGCACAAGATTCAGGGCTGACCCAAAATCATTCATGGTTAAAACCCAGAAAGCCAAGTCCTGGTGACATCCCTGCCAGCCACACACACAGAGAGCTGGCAGAGGGTGTGTGTATTCAGGAAGTCATGAGATGTTTATCACTGAGGTGATATCATCATCATGTAACTGATTAGTCCCTTCAGTGTTGTGCTAAATTCTTTATTGTTAGGACACATTCATTTCTGTGTTTGTGTGTGTGTGGTCAATGTTTAAATGTCATGCAGTGTTCCTTGTGCAGCCTGATCACGAGAAATTGATTTTGGATGTTTGAAAAGGTCCTGAGAACGTCGATATATGCCTTCCTCAGTGCTCACAAAAAAAAAAAATATTGTGCGAACTCATGGTGCTTGGAGCCGAAGCGCGTTGCTCAGACCACTATGGCAGTTCACAATGTTTTAGCAAGCCGTGAGAATACTGATGATACCTGATGGTAATAGCCTGTCGTTTTTAATTATTTGGTTTTAAGCCTTTCCCAAATCATAGCCTTCCCCAAACCATACCCTTAACCACTCGGAACTAATGCCTAAACTGTTAACCTGTCTAGCCCCAGCGTTCCGCTAGCGGAACTCCTCCCACATTCCACTGAAAAGGCAGAGCGCGAAATTCAAAAAATATTTTTTAGAAATATTTAACTTTCACACATTAACAAGTCCAATACAGCAAATGAAAGATACACATCTTGTGAATCCAGTCAACATGTCCGATTTTTTWAATGTTTTACAGCGAAAACACCACATATATTTATGTTAGCTCACCACCAAATACAAAAAATAAATCTATGTTTTGTTCGAAAAATGTGCATATTTGAGGTATAAATCAGTTTTACATTGCAGCTACCATCACAGCTACCATCAAAAATAGCACCGAAGCAGCCAGAGTAATTATAGAGACCAACGTGAAATACCTAAATACTCATCATAAAACATTTCTGAAAAATACATGGTGTACAGCAAATTAAAGACATATCTTGTGAATCCAGCCAATATTTCCGTTTTTTTTAAGTGTTTTACAGCGAAAACACAATATAGCATTATATTAGCTTACTACAATAGCCTACCACACAACCGCATTCATTCATCAAGGCACGTTAGCGATAGCAATAGGCACGTTAGCATTAGCGAATAAACCAGCAAAAGATATTAATTTTCACTAACCTTCATAAACCTTCATCAGATGACAGTCCTATAACATCAGGTTATACATACACTTATGTTTTGTTCGAAAATGTGCATATTTAGAGCTGAAATCAGTGGTTATACATTGTGCTAACGTAGCATCTTTTTCCCAGAATGTGCGGATATTTCTATTAGACTCTCACCTATTCTGACCAAATAACTATTCATAAACATTACAAAAAAATACATGTTGTATAGGAAATGATAGATACACTAGTTCTTAATGCAATCGCAGTGTTAGAATTCTAAAAATAACTTCATTACGACATAAGGCTTACGTTATGGCGAGATAGTGCCCAAAACCTGGGCGCAAAACTAATAGTACACAGTTCGACAGATATATGAAATAGCATCATAAAATGGGTCCTACTTTTGATGAGCTTCCATCAGAATGTTGTACAAGAGGTCCTTTGTCGGGAACAATCGTTGTTTGGTTTTAGAACGTCCTTTGTCCCTCTTGAATTAGCAAGCACACTCGCCAAGTGGCGCGAAGCTCTCCTTCCTGAACAAAAGCACACAACGCAACACGCCTAACGTCCCGAATAAATTTCAATAATCTAATAAAACTATATTGAAAAAACATACTTTACGATGATATTGTCACATGTATCAAATAAAATCAAAGCCGGAGATAGTAGTCGCCTATAACGACAGCTTTCCAGAAGGCAATTCCAGGTCCATCCTCGCGCTTTCCAGAAAACAGGAAATGGGTGACACGTCATTCCAAGAGGATTYATTCCACCTCAGACCAAGATAAACACCCCATTTCTTCTCTCACTGCCTCTTGACATCTAGTGGAAGGTGTATGACGTGCATGTATACTAATACGTATCATGCCCATTTATAGGCAGGCCCTAGAACAGAGCATCGTTTTCAGACTTTCCACTTCCTGGTCAGGAAGTTTGCTGCCAAACGAGTTCTGTTTTACTCACAGATATAATTCAAACGGTTTTAGAAACTAGAGTGTTTTCTATCCAATAGTAATAATAATATGCATATTGTACGAGCAAGAATTGAGTACGAGGCCGTTTAAATTGGGCACGATTTCCCCCCAAAGTGAAAACAGCGCCCTCTGTCCTCAACAGGTTTTAACCTTAGAGTTGTTTCTGTTTTAATCCTGTAACCATGCAGAATTAACCCTGTAACCACACAGAATGAATGTGTCAAAAATAGACGTTCATCCATAATGCATAGAATGTCGAAGGGAAACTATGAGATCTTTTTGCAGCGTGAGCCAGTCAGGTTCATTGTTCTGTGAGAGGTGACTCAACTTGCTCAGTGGAGAGTGGCTTCAATGCCACCGTCTCTCTCTCTCACACACTCTCACACACTTTAATAATGTACCTACACATTTAGACACACACGCAAACCCACAAACCCAGCACAGAAGAACATTATGGTGCTGCATTAAGCAGACACTGCCATTAGCACCTGACATTTGAGCTGTTTTCTAATCCCTGTGGATTGTTAGAGGAAGAAAAGGAGCATGTCTTCAGTTCCTCTCAACAGCTAAGCTATAAAGGCYGTCAGCTAAAAACAGAGTTTGAAAAAGTAATATTGAATCATCATTCCTGCAGTCTTTCATGAGGTAGCCTATCTTGTGTAGCTTATAACGTCATCACTTTTTTATTCCACCCTCAATCTCCGTCATCTTTGTTTTTTCATCCATCCCCTCTGTACTCCCACTTCCCACTGTTTCTAGTCTCTTTCTCTCTCTCTCGTTGGTGTAAACTACATCTCCTCTCCTCCTTCTCATGGCCATAGATAGAGTAGACAAAAACCCAGGCGATTAGCCGCCTCCTGGCACCCTGTTCGCGCCACAGAGCACAGTGGTGCTCTGCCACCACAACCCCGTTGTTGCCATGGAGAAGGTTGCCAGCCAGCAGGTTATTATCAGCAGATTGGGCCCAGTTTCATGTTTATTAGTCGTATGTACAGGATACACGTGGTATACACCGTCCAACGAAATGCTTACTTGCAGATTCCTTCTCGACAATGCAACAACAATAAGAAATAAGAAAAGATAACAATATGAACATCAAGTAAATGGCTCAGTAGAATAGAATAAATAAAATCGTATTGGTCACATGCTTCGTACGCGTGTTATCACCATAACAGAATTTTGACTTCGATACCAATACCAGGTTTAGTATCAAAATACTCGATACTGAAATAGTACTCAATACCAAAATTATTCTCGATACCGAAACGATATCATTAGCTAAAGTCACAGAATAACCACTGTGCTTTAAAAAAAAWAAAAAATTACATTGAACAATATGTTGATAACTGGTAGACCAACCACAATAACAAATATGATAACTTCTAATCTATACTGAACAAAAATATGAAAGCAACATGTAAAGTGTTGGTCCCATGTTTCATGAGCTAAAATTTAAGATCCCAGAAATGTTCCATGCACACAAAAAGCGTATTTATCTAACATTTTGTGCACAAATTTGTTTATATCCCTGTTAGTTAGCATTTCTCATTTTCCAAGATAATCCATCCACCTACCAGGTGTGGCATATCAAGAAGCTGATTAAACAGCATGATCATTACACAGGTGCACCTTGTGCTGGGGACAAATCGTCCACTGTCTCAAGTTTTGAGGGAGCGTGAAATTGGCATGCTGACTGCAGGAATGTCCACCAGAGCTGTTACCGGATAATTTAATGTTCATTTCTATTCCATAAGTCACCTTCTACGTCATTTTAGAGAATTTTGCAGACCACGTGTAGTCACGCCTGCTCAGGACCTCAAAATCCGTCTTCTTCAACTGTGGGATCATCTGAAGAGGGGGTGGGGGGGAATACTGAGGAGTATTTCTGTCTGTAATAAAGCTCTTTTGTGGGGAAAAACTCATTCTGATTGGCTGGGCCTGGCTCCCCAGTGGGTGGGCCTGGCTGCCAAATGGGTGTGCCTATGCCCTCCCAGGCCCACCCATGGCTACACCCCTGCCCAGTCATGTGAACTCCATAGATTAGGGCCTAATTTATTGATTTCAATTGACTGATTTCCTTATATGAACTGCAACTCAGTAAAATCTTTGAAATCGTTGCATGTTGCATTTATATTTTTGTTCAAATCTAATTTTATTGGTCACATACACGTGATGCAGATGCTATTGTGGGTGTAGCGAAATGCTTGTGTTTCTCGCTCCAACAATGCAGTAATATCTAACAAGTAATATCTAACAATTTCACAACAATATACACACATCTAAAGTAAAGGAATGAAACTAAGAATATATAAATATTTGGACGAGCAATGTCGGAGCTGCATTGACTAAAATACAGTAGAATAAAATACAGTATATACAGTGGGGAGAACAAGTATTTGACACACTGCCGATTTTGCAGGTTTTCCTACTTACAAAGCATGTAGAGGTCTGTAATTTTTGGGCTACAGGACAATAGGCAAGCAGCTTGGTGAGAAGGCAACAACTGTTGGCGCAATTATTAGAAAATGGAAAGAAGTTCAAGATGACGTCAATCCACCCTCGGTCTGGGCTCCATGCAAGATCTCACCTCGTGGGGCATCAATGATCATGAGGAAGGTGAGGGATCAGCCCAGAACTACATGGCAAGCCTGGTCGATGACCTAAGAGAGCTGAGACCACAGTCTCAAAGAAAACCATTAGTACACACTACGCGTCATGGATTAAAATCCTGCAGCGCACGCAAGGTCCCCCTGCTCAAGTCAGCGCATGACCAGGCTCGTCTGAAGTTTTCCAAGGACCATCTGGATGATTCAGAGGAGGAATGGAGAAGGTCATGTGGTCTGATGAGACAAAAATAAGAGCTTTTGGTCTAAACTCCACTCGCCGTGTTTGGAGGAAGAAGAAGGATGAGTACAACCCAAGAGCACCATCCCAACCGTGAAGCATGGAGGTGGAAACATCATTCTTTGGGGATGCTTTTCTGCAAAGGGGACAGGACGACTGCACCGTATTGAGGGGAGGATGGATGGGGCCATGTATCGCGAGATCTTGGCCAACAACCTCCTTCCCTCAGTAAGAGCATTGAAGATGGGTCGTGGCTGGGTCTTCAGCATGACAACGACCCGAACACAAAAGCCAGGGCAACTAAGGAGTGGCTCCGTAAGAAGCATCTCAAGGTCCTGGAGTGGCCTAGCCAGTCTCCAGACCTGAACCCAATAGAAAATCTTTGGAGGGAGCTGAAAGTCCGTATTGCCCAGCGACAGCCCCAAAACCTGAAGGATCTGGAGAAGGTCTGTATGGAGGAGTGGGCCAAAATCCCTGCTGCAGTGTGTGTGCAAACCTGGTCAAGAACTACAGGAAACGTATGATCTCTGTAATTCCAAACAAAGGTTTCTGTACCAAATATTAAGTTCTGCTTTTCTGATGTATCAAATACTTATGTCATGCAATAAAATGCAAATTAATTACTTAAAATCATACAATGTGATTTTCTGGATTTCTGTTTTAGATTCCGTCTCTCACAGTTGAAGTGTACCTATGATAGAAATTATCAGCAGTGTATCAAATACTTGTTCTCCCCACTGTACATATGAGATGAGGTCTGTTTCTGATTGTATGTAATGTAAATTCTAGGCTAATAATTTAAGAARTAACACACAAAAAACGAAATACTGCAAAGTTGCTTAGGAGCTAGAAGCACGGCTGCCCTATCTGTCGGCGACATCTTCTTTCAGTATATATTCAAGTTRTAAAAATTTAAAAAACTGCATATTAAATAACAGAAGAATATCTAAAATTGTCCATATCATCTAACTGTTTTAAAATAACATTTGATGCATATTAGGGTTCATTTGCTCATCTTATGGCCATAATATTGGGTCAAATTATTCATTAGATCTATGATTTATTATTCATTACAGCTAAATAGTTTCATGTATTAAATTAATAGTTCAGTTCCAAAACGACATAAAAAGCTCATTTCTGCAGCATCCACACTGAGTGTAGAAAACATTAGGCACACTTTCTCTTTCCATGAGATACTGACCAGGTGAAAGATATGATCCCTTATTGATGTCACTTGTTAAATCCACTTAAAATCAGTKTAGATGAAGGGGAAGAGAGAAGTTAAAGAAGGATTTTTAAGCCTTGAGACAACTGAGACATGAATTGTGTGTGTGCCATTCAGAGGGTGAATGCGCAAGACAAAATATTTAAGTTGAACGAAGTATGGTAATAGGTGCCAGGCGCACCAGTTTGTGTCAAAAACTGCAACGCTGCTGGGTTTTTCATGCTCAGTTTCCCGTGTGTATCAAGAATGGTCCACCACCCAAAGGACATCCAGCCAAATTTACACAACTGGAGGAAGCATTGCAGTCAACATGGGCCACCATCCCTGTGGAACACTTTCGGGGGGGTTCAACTTAATATTAGGAAGGTGTTTTGTACACTCAGTGTATATTATCCATGTCCTTGTTCAACCATGACTCTGAGAAACATTGAATATTACCGGTCTTTTAGGTCCTGTTGATAGAATCGTCTCAAATGGAGCTCATCCAGTTTGTTCTCCGGTGACTGGACGTTCACCAATAAAACATCATTAGCATTTTAGCATAAGTATAATACAGGAAAGCACAATTTATAGTCCAATATTTACACGTGTTTTGGGGAGCAAGTATTTAAATTGTGCTGTATTTAGCAATAATATAAAGAGTCTGGTAGTAGCAGTTGTGATGTGTATGGGCGTGAGTGAGTGCCTAAGGTGTGGAAAGTCATTGCAGGTGGTCAGTCCAGTTCAAGTGTTCAGCAGTCTGATGGCTTGTCGATAGCAACAGGCTCGGAGACAGTYTCTATCACACCTCATGCTCCAATATAGTCTGCCCATGAGGGAGGAGGTCTGTTTTGTTGCAGCTCCCTTCCAGTACACACCCTGCCTCTGCCTTTGTGATGGGAACAATGAGTCTCTGCGGATCCCAGGCCACGTGGCAGATTGGAACACATCCAACTCCTTCCTGCTAGTGTTGTTCACTCACACCTCTCGTCTTACTTTTATCTTCTTCCCTCCATTCTCTATACCTCCTACTGTTTTATACTTTTCTCCGTAGGTAATTTTGAATGACAGTAACATCCAAATAACAGCATTTTAATTTAATTTTTTTGCAATTTTTCTCCTCTCCTTTGCTCCTGACTACATGTGCTGCCATAGAAATAGAATGTCAATGATTGCATAATGTGTGGACTAGCGGCCAATTGCAAGTGTACCCATAGGTGTGTTAGGTGATGCCGTTCACTAAGGCAAYGCGTCGGGCGAGAGGCAGTGCTGCGCGGCATTGGCTCTATTGTGCAACCTTCGAATTTTGTGATTGCTGGTTTTATTTTTTCAAATGAAACTACCAGAATTCAATGGCTACAGCCCTACAATCGATAAAAACATTGAGTAGCTAACATAGCTAGGGCTGTGGCGGTCATGAAATTTCGTCAGCTGGTGATTGTCAAGCAAATAACTGTCCGTCTCACGGTAATTGACCGTTAATTAACATAAACACATATAGCATCTCCTGGCTTCCTACAAGCCAGTGATGCAGATCTTTGGAACATTTTTAAAAGTCTAATAAATCCATGTAATATAGCCTACACCTTCACAATAAATCCATTATTTATTTTAGACAGGTCTAAAAAGCATGATATGAAGAAAATGTAAGTCTATTTCAGAAGAACAGAATAGCATACTCTGAGTTGTCCTTATGTTAGGTCCTGGTGTGGCTATGCCAAATGGCTGTGGGCTACACTAGTTCATTTAGCAGACACGATTTGCTTAGAATTTTCTCCAAATTATTTGAGAGTGCATACATGCGGGTTGACAAAGAAATAGGTACTCCTATATGCTTAATTTAGAGTTATTAATGTAACTTTAGTTGTTCTAAAAACGTTGTTTATGTTTAGATTTTTATACATTTTACGGCTGTATGATGCGACTCTAATGATGATTCGAATAAAAGGCATGAGCTTTGCTTAGTTTTTTGCGCAGGCTGGACATTCTTCATTAGTCTCTCATTCACAATTTGACAAGCACTTGATAATACTTCGAGTTTCACGGCGGCCTCCCCTTTGTGGCTGTAATGCACCCTAAAAAAATCCATGCCCTTCTCCCTGAGTACTCCGAAGCACTCCCTGAGTGCTGCTCGCGCTCCACCACGTGATTGGGTCTTTATCACAGGCTACAAGTGAAGACAGACACATTGGGGACCCAAMTGCACCAATTCCGAGGCACATATTGAAGATATTGGAAGAAATGTCCACATTTACTTTTCGTCAGCCTACAAGATGAGTAGGCCTAACGAACAGCAAAAGCACTAGCATATGTCAATCTACTATCCCACATAGTACAAAAGTCGACCTATTCTGTGCGAGAAATAAATATTCCAAATATAGTCTGGGACAGTTGTGGGATACAATAGATCCCAAATTAATACAACCACTAACATAAACATTTTTAAGCAACGAGTCTGACAGAACAGTTTAGCTTAAAATGTTGATAAACTATTAGGTTATTTCTTCACATTATACGCACAGTAATGCGCACATGGCAGTAGGCTATAAGCTGGAATGTTCCGTTAGCGGGAAAACACCATTATCAAAAGTGACCACAAAGGCGATTATGCATGTAATGCTTTTACTCTAAAGGTGTAACGGTTCCGTAACCACAGACGCTGGGAGACAGGAAGCAAGTACAGGTGAGGATTTAATAATAAATAGACATGAAACTAAACAAAAACAGTCTGGACAAGAGAAACAAAACAGCATCAATGTAGACACGGGAATGAAACTGAGGAAGTGACGTGATGAGTCCAGGTGAGTCCAGGTGAGTCCGATGAGGCGCTTGTGTGAGTAACGATGGTGACAGGTGTGAGTAATGATGAGCAACCTGGCGACCTCGAGCGCCAGAGAGGGGGAGCGGGAGAATTTTTTGGGTGAAAAAAATCTTCCTTAAACTTAAGATTACGCGCTGCTTGTGTATGCCAGTTAGGCTCTAAACCTCTTGTAAAGCGGATTAATATGCTTATGTTTTATGTTTTTTGTATGTTTTTTTAAATACGTTTTTTGGCCACTTTAGTTGTGGTACAAACCTTATCAAAACATATATGCCTATGGGCTAGGCTGCATGAGGTGTGCGACTTTGATTAAAAATATTCACCAAAAAAAGGCTGTTTCTTATGCTGGGCATCATTCACAAGTGATAATATATAATTCACAAGTGATAGGCTAATACTCCTGTTGTAAAGAGAAGTAATGTGCTTAATATTAGGAAAGTTGAGAAATAAATATAGTAGGCCTAGTCGATAGAAAGCTGATGGGATCCTCCTCTTTTTAATAGAGTCCATCAATCTGTTTTCTCACGCAATTGCATAGCCTATAGAAATGTTGCGCAACATGAGCTCATGGCCTCTCATGAAGTGTTTGATTTGATTTTCGATGACATTTGCATTGATATTAGAGGGTCAATAGAGTGCTGAGTACCAGGCAGATGGCAAGTTTGGTAGGCTACTAATGACCATAAGCAGCATCAGAGCTTGGAGAAGCCTAATTACAGTGATTATTTGACTGCCTTCATGACTCGTGACCACCGGTGTGGCTGTAATACGGTAACCGCAACAGCCCTAATCATAGATGGGACTATCTTTCTGTTCAGCTGTCTCTTCTGAGCCTTATCGTTTGCTGGAAACAGTGCAGTTTATCCTCCCATCACTAGACTTATCTCATCAACACCAAAAATAACAATGTAACCCAACTCAGGTGAAGGCCTACCTTAGTATGCTATGTTATTAGACTAGTGTAGCCTTCTGTATTACAGTTCAGACTTGGTGAAAAGTGTGTGTCTGTTAAGGCGCTTAGAGACGGGCCGCGGTGAAGGTCTCAGACYTCAATGGGAGTAGGGCAGCAAAACGCAAGCACTTTTGCAATCGTTGCGGGTCGTGGTGCTCGCTCCCGTGAACGGCGCCGCTGGCTCAGCACTCAAGCCGCTAAAAAATGAAAATAGCTATATCTTGAGTGGCCGCCGCGCATGGTTGACGAATGAGCAGAGTTCATCTTGTCAAACAATGTTTTAATGACAATGAGCTGGCAACAACCGGGACCGCTGGTCTCTTGACACGGTGGAATAATTTTTTGTGGTTGAATTGCCGTTTAACGCAGCCGGTCTGTAAGCACCTTTTAGGCTGTATGTGGGGATGCTGTGTAAGTGTGTTATTTTTTTTAAATGACCTTTTATTTAACTAGGCAAGTCAGTTAAGAACAAATTCTTATTTTCAATGACAGCCTAGGAACAGTGGGTTAACTGCTTTGTTCAGGGGAMGAACGACAGATTTTTACCTTGTCAGCTCGGGGATTCGATCTTGCAACCTTTCAGTTACTAGTCCAACACTCTAACCACTAGGCTACCTGCCTCCCCGGCTGTGTGTGTGTTTGCATGCGAATGGGTGGTGCCTTACTCTTCAGTGACCACCTTACTTTAAATGAATGGTAATAACATGCTGTATTTATATATTCTATACAGAGATATTGGCATATTAAGTATCTAATTTGCATAAAGTAGTAGGAAAAGTTGTATTCTAATTATATAACTTGTTACAAGCTCTGTTTTGCATAAAGCATCAAGATTWAAAAAATTATGACCACCCTACAATTATTGGGCTTAAATTACTGTAATGGTGTATTCCATACTGCCTAATTTGCATATGAAATGCCTAATTTGCATAATATTGCATTTTCATTTCAGAAATAATGCTTTCATTTGAATCGTGTTCTACATCAGCCTTGAAAATGTCATAACAATATGATCACCCTATCTTGAGATATCGGACAAAAAGTGTGGTGACTGGTGATTTGGTGCCTTATTGACAAGGGATTAATCATTGACCTGTCCCCGACCTTTTCCGTCACTTGTAAACAAGATCTCAGCAATAGTAAGTCCTATCCTCATGAAAAGTGGTATGTGTTCCTGAGATGCTGCTCTATAACACGGAATACAAAGTATAACACCAGTACCAATGTTTCATTTTGATCCCTAACACCCTAGCATAGGAGCAAAGCAGGAAATGTTCCCATCAAACATATTAGGTGCTGTGAATTGTTCATTAAACTGAGCTGACTTTACAAAAAATACATTCCATTGCATGAGCTACGTCACTCATCATTTGAATTAACATTCTACATGACCATGTAAATTGCATCACAATACCAGGCAGACATTGCAAGTGTACTCATGAGTTTACCAGTCAAATTGCCAGGGTTAGAGGTTCCAAGAATGTTCTATTCATTCCATTTCCATGTGTGCTGCTGCTGCATTGTGGGTGGCGTTGCCTAGGCAACGGAAGACTCCTTTGCTAATTTCTTTCCATTGTTGTCTTTGTTCAAATATGTTACACATTTACAGCTAACCCACATGAAAAAAATACTATACTATGGTCTAAATAAATGTATATACTGTAGTATTCACTGTAGTGTTTTTGCAGACTTTACTTTAGCATTCACTGTAGTGTTATTGCAGACATAACTGCAGTATACTTTAGTATTTACTAGTGTTTCTGCGGACATGACTGTAGTATATTGTAGTAAAACCTGCAGACTAGGGTTAGCTAAATTGGCTAACCAGACTATGCCTACCGTTTAATGACTGAAACACCTCAACCAGAACATAAGTCACAAGTTCGTGAAAGGCCACCTACTGAGTTGAGTGAACAGCTCTGAGCAATGCGATGGAGCAGAAAACACTTTAGCAAAAATATAAAATGTTTATTACAATTGTAATATCTGAACGTTAGATAAGTTCCAGACCCATTATTAAATGTTTTATTCAACCTTTATTTAACTAGGCAAGTCAGTTAAATTATTATTTATTTACAATGACGTCCTACCCCGGCCAAACCCTAACCCGGACGACGCTGGGCCAATTGTGCGCCGCACTATGGGACTCCCAATCACTGCCGGTTGTGATACAGCCGGAATCGAACCAGGGTCTGTAATGACACCTCTAGCGCTGAGATACATTTCCTTAGACCGCTGCACCACTCAGGAGCCCAAAGGGAAATGGTACATAAGCAGATATAAAGAACAAGCAAAGTATATTAAGGTTAGAGAATTAGGTTTGCTCATTTGACACAGATAACACATTAACAAGAATACATCAAAATGACTTTGATCTTATACTTCCACTAGATAGCTTCTGAAATACAACAGTGCTTCACACAGATTYAGCTGACCAAGTTCACAAGATGACCAAAAGCATTGACAAACAATAATGTACTTCTGAAATGGCCACTGCATTTAAATAAACATTAGATATTTTAGAAATACAAATTAATTTACTTAAAGACAGTTACCTTATTGGAGGGCACTGCCAATAAACTGCCTGGACCTCAAACCAGCAAAACCTCTCCAAACAACCCAACTGAAAAAAAGGACATTATTGCAGTAGCTTTACATAATCTTGTGGGCCAGCTGAGGAGTATTGGTGTCTCTGAGGGTCTTTGGCCTGGTTTGCTAACTACCTCTCTCAAACAGCACAGTGTATAAAGTCAGAACATCTGCTGTCTCAGCCACTGTCTGTCACCAAGGGAGTACCCCAAGGGTCGATCCTAGGCCCCACGCTCTTCTCAATTTACATCAACAAGATAGCTCAGGCAGTAGGAAGCTCTCTCATCCATTTATATGCAGATGATAGTCTTATACTCAGCTGGCCACTCCCCAGATGTTGTGTTAAATGMTCTACAACAAAGCTTTCTCTGCCCTTAACCTTGTTCTGAACACCTCCAAAACAAAGGTCATGTGGTTTGGTAAGAAGAATGCCCCTCTCCCCACCGGTGTGATTACTACCTCTGAGGGTTTAGGACTTGATGTAGTCACCTCATACAAGTACTTGGGAGTATGGCTAGATGGTACACTGTCCTTCTCTCAGCACATATCAAAGCTGCAGGCTAAGGTTAAATCTAGACTTAGTTTCCTCTATCGTAATCGCTCCTCTTTCACCCCAGCTGCCAAACTAACCCTGATTTCAGATGTCTCCGTAATCTAGCATGGGTAGGATGGTTAATTTATAGATTGTCAGGTAAGGGTGCTCTCCAGCGGCTAGATGTTCTTTACCATTCGGCCATCAGATTTGCCACCAATGCTCYTTATAGGACACATCACTGCACTTTATACTCCTCTGTGAACTGGTCATCTCTGTATACCCGTCGCAAGACCCACTGGTTGATGCTTATTTATAAAACCATCTTAGGCCTCACTCCCCCCTATCTGAGATACCTACTGCAGCCATCATCCTCCACATACAACACCCGTTCTGCCAGTCACATTGTGTTAAAGGTCCCCAAAGCACACACATCCCTGGGTCGCTCCTCTTTTCAGTTCGCTGCGACTAGAACGAGCTGCAAAAAACACTAAAACTGGACAGTTTTATCTCAATCTCTTCATTCAAAGACTCAATCATGGACAATCTTATTGACAGTTGTGGCTGCTTTGCGTGATGTATTGTTGTCTCTACCTTCTTGCCCTTTGTGCTGTTGTCTGTGCCCAAAAATGTTTGTACCATGTTTTGTGCTGCGACCATGTTGTTGTGTTGCTACCATGCTGTGTTGTCGTGTGTTGCTGCCTTGCTATGTTGTTGTCTTAGGTATCTCTTTATGTAGTGTTGTGGTGTCTCTTGTCGTGATGTCTGTTTAGTCCTATTTTTAGTTTTTTAGTTTTTATCACAGCCCCTGTCCAGCAGGAGGCCTTTTACCTTTTTGTAAGCCTTCAATGTAAATAAGAATTTGTTYTTAACTGACTTGCCTAGTTAAATATAGGTTAAATTAAAACAAATATATTATGAGGATCTTGAATGGTTGTCACACATGAATAAACTCACTGATGGCCAAACTCAACACATACCATTCAGAACAATTGACCACATCCCAAATATTTGTTCAAGACAGCATGGTCACAAAATACACACAGACACACAGACACACAGACACGACCTTCCAGGTACAAGGCACTCACCTGAACATGACCATGGGATGGTTTTATACATTTCCTGCATGTCCTCCCCTAATAAGGGTGCCCAGGGAAATACTGACCTAAACATTGGTTCCTAGCCTGTCACAATATTCTTCAGTTACAAGATTGTAACTACTTTGCTTGAGGTTTAGGGGAGGGTTATGGTAATTAGGGCTGTCGCAGTGACAGTCATGACCGCAGTCAAAATCCCATCCAAAACTTGCTAACGGCCCTTGCTAATGGCCTGGTACTCAGCAMTCCATTGTCACTAATCACTCTAAACACTTAATGATTTAATTTGAATAATCTGAATGATGAGGACAAATGATGATTTAGTTAGAGCTCCTGTTCTGAAATGGACACGGGAAAGACCCGTACACGATATGCATAAAAACATTTTTTTTTAAACCATTCCGAAAGGATGACCGGTCTAATTCGAGTGAGGGATGCAACAGGCACGGAGGGAGAGACCGCAACCACTCTAGACTAACTTCTTGATTAGTTATTTATCATCCCATCAGATTACATAGTACCTGTCTTGACTGCATCAAACTGAGAGCAGCTCAGTTTGATGCAGTCAATTAACTAGGCTAATTGAATCTAGCTATAACATTACTGTGCTTCTAACCCGTCTTACAGTTAGCCTACACAACTCCATTCAGATTATAGCCTAAATAGCAGCCTACCTGTTGGTTTTTAGTCGTTGTAGACTTTCTTTCTCATTTCACTTTTATTTATGTTATTTATGCAAATAATAAAGGCAATAACAGCAATGAACATACATAATTAATCAGCTGTTAAATGCAATATGCAAATGAAATAACCATATAAGTTGGTAAAGCTATGCATAAGTATAGCAGCAGTTAACAATTATTTCAATATCACGTGCACAAGTACAGTGAAATTACTTTCTTGCAAGCTTTAAACCCAACAATGCAGTAATCAATATCACTGTAGTACTATGGCCAGAAAGGGGGTGCAATAGCATGCGGCATGGTAGGCCTGTAGCTGTAATAGGCTAATTTAGGCTAATTTATCAATAGCTACATAGCATGGCACGCAAACAAACAATATAAAGCTAACCAAAGTAGCAAGCATAGCCATAAAGCAGGCCTAGTTAGCATAACAATGGCAATGCACAAAAAGTGCAACAATTATTAACATGTTACCATAACACTACAAGTATCTGGGTATGTATTATTGGTTGTCTGATGATTGTTGGTTATTTATATTGGTAAAGCCAAAACAAACTGCCAGTTGTTTTTTTGTCTTTGTACATAATTCCATGCTTGTGATGTGGATGCTTGGGAGGGCATTTGTGGCAGCTGTACCCTCTACCCATCTCTGTGGTCACGTGAGGATGGAGGGCACTCATAGCAGGTGTGCCCTCTATACTATATGGCAATGTATTTATATGGGTAGGTTCAAAGGCGCCTCCTTTCAATCCGGGTCCAGCATCCAGACCGAGCTGAGTAGTTAAGCATGACAAACAACAACCAGTCATTGAAATGTGAGTACAAGCCTTTTATCTTATAAAAGACGATAAGAAAATAACTCACTAGTGATGGAAAACTGAGGTTTTCTGAAGGCTTCAGCACTTTCACCAAATTGTGCCGAAAAACAGTTAATTACTCTGAGCTTCATTATCTGGAGCACCAGTATCCAACATAACATCACTAGGACTCGCTCACCATTTTTTGTTTTGTATAGTAGATATAGGCTGCTAATGGCTACAAAATGCTAACGGCTCAGTCAAACAGCCATTTTGACTCTATTGATCTGTTCTCTTCGATACTTGTAGTGTTAATGGAAACATGTTGATAACTGTTCCACTTGTTGTGCATTATGCTAACTCCCAAGTGATTCCATACATTGAAAGTAGTTCAGTAGTCCAGTAGTCCTCTCCCCCTCTTTCCCTGTAGAGTTTGTCCTCTCCCTGTAGTGCTGTACTGAAACAGCTCGTGTTCGATGACCCGTTTTTGCAGCCAACTCTGGATGCCATCTCTTTTTACACTTTGCGTGACTAACTTCATCTGCGATATGCCTAATTATCAACTTGACATCAACCTCCATATAAGGGCATATCATGACGTTTCTAAGTAGCAGGGTCTCCCCCATCAAAGGCGAACATATGTGCAGTTGTTACCCATCTCCACTGCTGTCGCTTCTTGACAAAACTGATAGTACTTTTGACAAAAATGGCTAATTCGGCCGTACGCTTTTAATAAAACGACAAATGTTTCCACACTTCATGGATTTGTGAATCATGATTTCACTGGCAACGGAGCAGAGCGAGTCCTGCATCCAGCAATGTCACAAGTAACGTGACTGTTTTTCAGTACAGCACTACAGGGAGAGAGGGCAAACTCCACTGAACTAGGGAGTTTCTCTATTTTGGGATCAGATATCAGAACTACAGGATGTAATGAAAACAGAACCTCTGCTAACCAGAGGTGTGAGAGAATGGGGGTTGGAGAGATCAACACAGAGAAGGCCGAATTCCTGTGATAATGAAACCTTTTGCATAGAGGCTTGATAAGTCACTTCAGGGGCTGGGACACCCTACAGTCATGTCCACAAAAGCATTACAGTGAATACTACAGTCATATCCGCAAAAGCACAACAGTTAATACTATACTACAGTAAAGTCAGCTAAAACACAACAGTGAATACTAATGTGTACTAGTCATTTTGGCAAAAACACTACAGTAAATACTATATTATACTATAGTCCTGTCAGCAAAAACACTACAGTGAATACTATAGATACTACAGACATCCTTTAAACTTAATGAACTTTGCTTGTTCTTTATATCTGCTTCTGTACTGTTTCCCTTTAATGGGCCTAGAACCTGTCTAATGTTCAAATGTTACAATTGTAATAAAATAAATATATTTTTGCAATGGTCTTGCCTGCTGCATTGCTCAGAACTGTTGACCCAACTCACAAACCTGTGTGTCTTTTTATGTTCTGGTTGAGGTATTCCCCTCATTCAACAGTAGACGTAGTCTGGTAGTTGTGCCGTTTTAGCTAACCCTAGTCGGCAGGTGTTACTACAATATACTACAGTCATGTCTGCAAAAACACTACAGTAAATACTGCAGTATACTACAGTCATGTCTGCAAACACACTACAGTAAATACTGCAGTATACTACAGTCATGTCTGCAAAAACACTACAGTTAATACTATAGTATACTAATCATGTCCACAATAACACTACAGCAGTGGTCACCAACTGTTTTTAGTCAAATATTTACGTAAAAAAATTAAATAATAAAGCATTGGGTTCCTTTTTTTTGTCTCGTGCTGTTGGCGATAGGTGCACCCGATTCAGCTGCCCTGCCCGCCGGGTATGTGAAGTGTTCCGATTTAGAACCATTTCATGTGTCTGAAGATACAAATCCGCCTACCCGGCGGGCCCAGAGAACTAATCAAGTGCGCTATATAGGCCTACCGCTGGCCAATCGGATTACTCAGATGTGTCTGCAGTAGCGTAGCAGGCAAAAATATATATTTTTAAAAATAAATACTACAGCAAAGTTGATCCTGTGAGATTTCTAGACTTTTCAAACCATGACTAGAGAGAGATTGTCAACAAATACAGCAAAGAGCTGCTGTTTTTATGAGTGAGTTCATGTTTAAGTTCTTGCTCAGCACTGTCAACTTTTTATTCAACACTTAGGCTATATAAGCCATAGAATGTGCGTTCTTCATACTTCCACTCACGCTACAACCAGCACTGCATCTGTAATTAATGAGGAGAAAAGTGTATCGATAGGCTTGCATTGTTATTATTAGCATCTTGGTTCATTTTTAATATCGAGGAATATTTCACTTTCTCTGTTCATAGGAGTAACAACATGAATCCGGTACAACTCGAGTTTGGCCATCAGCTGGAAGACGGTGACCCTTTTTGGTCAGTGGAGGAAAGGGAGAGCAGAGGGACGTTGAGACAGACCATGAGATGCAGGCACCATCARCACAGTCAAATAAAAAGCAAATGATTTAAATGTATGCTCATTCAGCTGTGCCTCAAGTAATACAGCAACGGATCTATTGTGATCATATAGCCTACCTCAAATTTTGAAGTGTAATTTAAAAATGGTCTGAACAACAATGCATTGGTAGGGCAATTCAAGCAAAGCCAATATGCGGTGATAATGTATTGGGCTTATAGTCTACTGCACAAACCTAATTTCTATAGTACTGTTTTTAATAGGTTCATGTTACATAGGGTTAAGTCATGTTAACAAAAATATCGGAGCAGTAGATCTTGGCTTGCATTTTGACTCAGAAAGTGATCTTGAGTCAGAAAAGGTTGGTGAACACTGCACTACAGTAAATGTCCGCAAAAACTCTACAGTGAATACTATGTCAAATCTGCAAAAAAAGTATGGCGACTACTATAGTTTCAAGTTTTAATGTCATATGCACAAGTACAGTGAAATGCCTTTCGTGCAAACTATAAACCCAACAATGCAATAATCAATACAATGTTTTACTAGAAAATAAATAAATAAGAATAGGAAATATGAGATGCACAATAAAATAAGTAAGTAAGCATACTATATACAGGAAATATTTGAAAAGTCAGTTCCAATATCATATAACATGTGCAGGGATCCTGGAGTGTTTGAGGTAGATATGTATAGGGTTAAGGGGACTAGGCAACAGGATATAAGATAAACGGAGTATGTGAGTGGGTGTGTAGAGTTAGTATAAATGTATGATTTGTGAGTGAGAAAACGTTGGAGTGAGTGTTTGTGTGGGTTGGAGTGACAGTGTGAGTGAGTGGGTAGGGCCCTGTGAGTGTGYATAAAGACAGTGCAAAGATTTGAAATAATAGATCAATAAAGATACAAGGTTAACTAAGTCCATGTAGCTATTTTGTTAGCTATTTATCAGTCGTATTGCTTGGGGATAGAAGCTGTTCAAGAGCCTGTTGGTGTCAGACTTGATGCGCCGGCTCCTCTTGCTGTGCAGCAGCAGAGAAAATAGTCTATGGCTTGAGTGATTGGAGACTTTGATGATTTTCTGGGCCTTCTTTTCACACCACCTGTTATAGAGGTCATGGATGGCAGGGAGCTCGGCCCCAGTGATGTACTGGGCTATCCGCACAACCCTCTGTCGTGCCACGCAATCGAGGGTGGTGCTAAAGCCATACCAAGCCGTAATGCAGCCAGTCAATATGCTCTCAATGGTACAGCTGTAGAACCTTTTGAGGATTTGATTGCCCATGCCAAACGTTTTCAACCTCCTGAGGGGGAAGAGGCACTGCTAGTGTGTTTGGACCATTTTAAGTCTTTAGTGATTGAGATTAGAGGTCGACCGATTTCTCGAACAATTTCTCGACCGATATGATTTTTCCATGCTGATACCAATTATTGGAGGACCAAAATATCCGATACCGATTAATCGGCCTATTTATTTATTTATTTGTAATAATGACAATTACAACAATACTGAATGAACACTTTTATTTTAACTTAATATAATACATCAATAAAATCAATTTAGCCTCAAATAAATAATGAAACATGTTTAAATAATGCAAAAACAAAGTGTTGGAGAAGAAAGTAAAAGTGCAATATGTGCCATGTAAAAAAGCTTAAGTTCCTTGCTCAGAACATGAGAACATATGAAAGCTGGTGGTTCCTTTTAACATGAGTCTTCAATATTCCCAGGTAGGATGTTTTAGGTTGTAGTTATTATAGGAACACACAGAAATACGAGCCTTAGGTCATTAATATGGTCAAATCCGGAAACTATCATTTCGAAAACAAAACTTTTATTCTTTCAGTGAAATACGGAACCGTTCCGTATTTTATCTAACGGGTGGTATCCATAAGTCTAAATATTCCTGTTACATTGCACAACCTTTAATGTTATGTCACAATTACGTAAAATTCCAGCAAATTCGCAACGAGCCAGGCGGCCCAAACTGTTGCATATACCCTGACTCTGCGTGCAATGAACGCAAGAGAAGTGACACCATTTCCCTAGTTTAATATTGCCTGCTAACCTGGATTTCTTTTAACTAAATAGGCAGGTTTAAAAAAAAAAAAAATGCCTCTGTGTATTGATTTTAAGAAAGGCATTGATGTTTATGGTTAGGTACATTCGTGCAACGATTGTGCTTTTTTCGCAAATGCGCTTTTGTTAAATCATCCCCGTTTGGCGAAGTTGGCTGTCTTTGTTAGGAAGAAATAGTCTCCACACAGTTCAAAACGAGCCAGGCGGCCCAAACTGCTGCATTTACCCTGACTCTGTTGCACAAAACGCAAGAGAAGTGACACAATTTCCCTAGTTAAAAGAAATGCATGTTAGCAGGCAATATTAACTAAATATGCRGGTTTAAAAATGTATACTTGTGTATTGATTTTAAGAAAGGTGTTGGTTGTTTATGGTTAGGTACACATTGGTGCAACGACAGGGCTTTTTTCGCGAATGCGCTTGTTAAATAACCCGTTTGGCGAAGTAGGCTATGATTCAATGATAAATTAACAGGCACCGCATCGATTATATGCAACGCAAGACAAGCTAGATAAACTAGTAATATCTTCAACCATGTGTAGTTAACTAGTGATTATGTTAAGATTGATTGTTTTTTATAAGATAGTTTAATGCTAGCTAGCACCTTACCTTGGCTCCTTGCTAACAGGTAGTCAGCCTGCCACGCAGTCTCCTCGTGGAGTGCAATGTAATCGGCCATGATCGGTGTCCATAAATGCCGATTACCGATTGTTATGAAAACTTGAAATCGGCCGTAATTAATCGGCCATTCCGATTTAAACGGTCAACCTCTAATTGGGACACCAAGGAACTTAAAGCTGTCTACTTGCTCCACTGCCACCCCATCCTGTAGTCCACGATCAGCTCCTTGGTCTTGCTGACGTTGAAGGAGAGGTTGTTGGCCTGGCACCACACTGCCAGGTCACTGACCTCCTTCCTGTAAGGCTGACTCATCGTCACAGGTGATCAGGCCTACCACTGTCGTGTCGTCAACGGTGGTAGTTGATAATGGAACTTGATAATGGTGTTGGAGTCGTGGGCTAACAGTGAGTACAGGATGGGACTAAGCACACACCCCTGTGTGGCCCCTGTGTTAAGGGTCAGCGTACCCTCACCCCCTGGGGTCGGACCGTCAGGAAGTCCAGGATCCAGTTGCAGAGGGTGTTGTTGTGCAAGATCGAATCCCCGAGCTGACWAGGTAAACATCTGTCGTTCTGCCCCAGAACAAGGCAGTGATTACGGAAGTGAGTGTGTTCCCAGGCCGTCATTGAAAAAAAGAATTTGTTTTTAACTGACTTTCCTAGTTAAATAAAGGTAAAATATAAGACACAATGTAAGTAACCTAATTTATGTCCCTCTAACTGCCCTGAATGCCTCTGCTCATCCTATAGCTATTGTATGCAGTAATCATGTAGTGGAGAGCTACAGAGATGGTTGTCCTTCTGGAAGGCCCTCCCATCTCCACAGAAGAACTCTWGTGCTCTGTCAKAGTGACCATTGGGTTCTTGGTCACCTCCCTGACCAAGGCCCTTCTTCCCCGATTGCTCAGTTTAGCCTGGCGGCCAGCTCTAGGACGAGTCTTGGTGGTTCCAAACTTCTTCCATTTAAGAATGATGGAGGCCACTGTGTTCTTGGGRACCTTCAATGCTGCAGACATGTTTTGGTACCCTTCCCCAGATCTGTGCCTCGACACAATCCTGTCTCGGAGCTCTACGGACAATTCCTTCGACCTCATGGCTTGGTTTTTGTTCTGACATGCACTGTCAACTGTGGGATCTTATATAGAAAGGTGTGCCTTTCCAAATCATGTCCAATCAATTGAATTTACCACAGGTGGACTCCAATCAAATTGTAGAAACATCTCTAGGATGATCAATGGAAACAGGATGCACCTGAGCTCAATTTCGAGTCTTGTAGTGAAAGGTCTGAATACTTATGTAAATAAGGATTTCTGGKTTTTTTTGCTAAAATTTCAAAAAACCTGTTTTCACTTTGTCATTATGGTTTATTGTGTGTAGATTGCTGAGGATTTTTTATTTATTTAATCAATTTTAGAATAAGGCTGTACCATAACAAAGTGGAAAAAGTGAAGGGGTCTGAATACTTTCCGAAGGGGGGGGGGGGTGTACACATTTGATGTTCTAAGTCCACATCAATGCTTAACTCACATCATGAGACAACTTAGGATTTGTAGTTTTTTTTGTTTTTTGGAGTGTGTAGTTAGTTGGCCTGGTGTTTGGCTAGTGGTGTTTTGGTAATGCATGCGATAGCAGAGTTTGCTAAACAAATACCCACCCGATTGATGCAAATCATCATGATGCATTCTGTAATATTCTTTAATGTTCTTTACATGTGTGCTTTGGACTGAAATACAATTTCTCCCAAATGCTCTGTGTGACCACCCGCCAACGTGGCTGGTGAAATAGACATTCTTACCTGCTAATGCCAAAATCTACCCACATTTGGCAGGTGTTATTTTTCAGCTCAGGTGTGCTTGCTCCACTAACCCATCTTCCATCACACCCTCTCACTCTCATATACACACCTCCTATTTTCACCTCTCCCTCTATTTCATCACCTCCTGTTCTCGTAATACCTCTTCCAATCCTCAGGTGTGCCCTCACCTCCTCTTTCGACTCCTTTAATCCACTCTCTGTGCTCTCTGTGTTTAAAGTTCCTCAGGTCTCGTCCCCTCTTTCGCTCATTTCCCTTCTCCTCTGACTACTATATCTACCTCAGCCCCAGAGATGTCTCTCATTTAAATGCACCACATCATTATGAGGAGCCTGCAGCCACAGACTTTTATTTGTTTCAAATAGTTTCAGTAATGGGTTGACACCGCGCCAGAGCACCAGAAATAATTTCTCAAAATGCACTCAAAAAGACATATCACAATGGAAAAGAGTTTGACCACTGGAACTCTGTACAGAGAGTGTGTAACTGTTAATGGCTAAGTACACTTCGGAGAAATGAAGGAAGAAAGGAGGAGGGCAGAGGGAAAGATGAGAGAACAGGTCAAAGAGTTGGTAAAACGTGAATTGTTCGTTAATGATCAAGGCTTCAGAGGCCGTCTAGAGCTGAAGAAGGATGAGGGCAGCGTGGCAGCAGGGCAAACTAGAGGTCAGACAAAGGGGCAGATCTAAGTCATGAAAGACCGAGAGGGATGGGGGGGGAATAGTGGGAGGAGGGAGCAGAGTAGACAGCAGGTCAGGTGCCAGGGTGACATGTGGGCTAACCTGTAGAGAGCAGTGAGGTGTAGGAGGATTAAGGTTATTGACCTGGCCTATTTCTCTATCTCAGAGACCTGTAATGTGACCAGCCGTGCGTGAGAGCTGTCAGGCTAGCTACCGTATCCACTTCAGAAACACAACGTACTGTWCTTTTAATGTAATCTCCACTGCAATCCAGATCATTTAGTTCTGCTATTAGATGAAGCACGGTGATAACACATTTATTTGAGGGTGCCTAGCCTGTCTGGGGACTGCTCATGTACGAGGAGGAYGCACACAGACTAAGAATCTATCTCAGCGCTTCCTTTTATTTTACTGAATCATTGCAAACTAAGACTGACTGCAATACCGCTTGACTAGTCATCAAATGCCTGTAGAAAAATGCAGTTCTCTAATCTTTATTTTCCAAATGCTGAGTAGCTGCTGGTATATTTCTCTGAAAGGAAAGTTTCATTGTTCATCTTCCCATCAAGAAAATCATTATCAACCTAAATTGGTCTGGCACCATTTTATGCAGAATATAATCTAGAATAATTTAAACATTCTAGGAAACAATGCCAGAGCTGTTCTATTGGAACACATGCCTGCAGCCAAGGACTCCATCTTCCCTGTGTTCCTCCTGAATTCTTATCAAGCCTTCCAACTAAGTCTGGTGGCTGCTCTTCCCCTGTGACTCTAACCCCACTCTACCTCCTCTCCCCTCTGCTCTGTAGATGAAACAAGTCTGACTCTGTCTAGAGAAAGACACACATTTGTTTCAAATAGTAGGAGGCCTCTTTCATCCCACCCTGATAAAAGGAGTGCAACAGCAGCTCACATTTCCCTTCATGTGTTTAACTGCAACTCCCAGGGAACTCAACACAACCAGAGAGAGAATGAAAGCTTGCCCTGGTGTGTGTATTAGCTACTGGAGTCATGCAGGAGAGGAGCTAGATAATACTAAAGCACCAATGCCTTTCCAAGCTGTCAACATGTAGAATTTATGATGTCCACTCCTAGATGTATGAACTTCACACAAGTGTGGCTGAATATGTTCCCCTCTCTCCAGCAGGCTGCTGGGAGGCAGTGGTATGTAAGGGGTTAACCATGCAGGTTTAAGGCTTCTGCTTATGAATGTTTGTGCAGGAGGAAGTGATTTCCAGAAACTGCAGCAGTATTGACTTCCTCAATGTGTTTGTCCACTGTGGTCCATGGTGTCGTGTGAAATGCCCTGTAGTACAGTAATAAGACTAGCCTATTCCCCATCTCTCTATCGCAGTCTGTTTAGAGCTTATGGGAAGTGGCCATCTGAACTTCCAGTCTGTGTGCACAGTCGCCTAATGATGACTGGATGATGGGAAAAGTGTCTGGACTGTGTAAAGAGATGGCATCATCAGCATGTCTTCAACAAATCCTTATATATTTCACAATGGAGTGAATGCATTCCATAATGGTGCTACAAACCCCTTATAGCTAAGCTTCTACGTATGTCCAACCACAAGGAATGCTATAAATGGCTTCACTACAAAATATGATAATGCTAGTTCCTTTCTTAGAACAACTGTTTCCCTCCTTAGCCACAGAATAAACAATACCGTTGTCGTGGCCATAAGGGACAAAAATAGCCCATATTAAAAACATTTCCTCGRACACAATGTTGTTGATTCCCAATCAGTTGCTCCAGGGCATTTGTTTAGTTCAGTAGATAAGGTAACACCTTCCAGAATGTTCTAATCTGAGGAGAAACTGATTGTTTCCTGCGAGAATGAGGGAGAAAGTCATGTGATCTAMCCAAATAGAGTGCATTACCCATTTATCATCGTTATGAGGACTATCATGGGACCCCGCATGAGACGATCTCACAATAACCGCTCTGTTCCTCCATATTTTCTCTGCTGCCATCTTCACACACACACAAACAAACACACACACCGAGATATTAATTGAGTGATAGCCTTAATTTTTCATCTTATACCACTCATGCTCGGCGCGGCAAAAGATCCAGACTCCGCAGCATCCTAATGAGGCTCCTCAAACAGCAGATGAATAATCAGCTCAACACTTCTTAACGCCATAAAAACCAACTTTTAATATACCATTCACCACCAGCTCCTCTCCCTGTTTTTACTGTGTTTGTTTGTTGTTTTGGCTGCCAACAGAGCGATGAGACTTGGCCATGTGATCACACAGAACAGTGTTAAAATGGAATGGTGGTAAATGTCATGCCATTTGCAGCCGTGGGACATCTCTCCTTTTTAATAGCACTGCAACAAAGCCTACCTGAAATGGCTGAATGTCATCCCAGATAAGCTCCCCGCCTTATAACTTTGATGCCTATGGTGAGTCTTAGCGGCAGGAAGCTGGTCTGTGTGTGGGTGTGTTCGTGTTCTCTCAGTGTGTGTATTGTGTCTGTGTCTGTGTGTGAGTGCATGTACGTGTGTGTTCATGGGTGTGCGCTGGCATGTGACACTGTGGTCGAGCCGCTTTGCATTACTCCATCACTCGATGGCACAGGGACAGCTTTACTCCACTCAGCGCTGCTCCTTCCTGGGGTTATATGAGGGCGTCCTGGATGAGCCTGTGTAGAAACACAAGTCTATTCTCCTCACATAGAGAAAGCCTGCAGGATGGCCTGTGGTGCCGAGTTGTAATGGAACGTACCAGCCATTTTAAAAGGGCCTGCTAGGTTCAAAGGAACACATCCCCTTTCTCCTACCTCTATGCCTCAGCTCCATCCAGAGGCAGCAGCCCCAGACTTTGAGTGACCGGTCTGGACAGCCTGTGTTTGGTTTTGATCTGAGTCCTGTCTGTCTAGAGGCTTGGCTTCTCTTCCTCAAGGTCTGGTGGGTCACTATCACGCTAGGGAGGAAGCATGTTCATGTAGCACCAAGCGGTTTTCCTGACCACATGACGTGACTAGGACAAACTCCAGATCCTAGTTATAGGTAGGGCTGTTGTGGTGATGGTATTACCGCCACACCGGCAATCATGACCGCAGTAAAATTCCACATGACTCTTGAGTCATGGTAATCATGTAAAAAGGGATTTATAAATTAATTTGATTAATTGATCACCTTTTATGCACTCTGGACATGCTTTAGTAATACCCAACTTGCTAACGACCATCAGGTCCAAATGACCTGGTACTCAGGGCTCTATTGTCCCTCTAACCACTCTGACAGCAATGCAAATACAATCRAAAGTCACATCAAACACTTATCATCAAAACAGTAGGCCTATCATACTTTTACAACTCACCTCACTGTGATGATCAATTTGAAGAAAGAAGTTCAACAACAGGTTGAAACAGTGTAAAACATGGTTGTTGTGGATGTTGTTTCAAAGCCTAACACAACGAAATGGACAGCGCTTTCTAAGTTGATGATTAATTAAAAACACCCATAAGCATATTAGAGTTTAAGCCCCCCCCCAAAATATAAATATAAAAAGTATGATTGTGCCATTATACCGTACATAGCTGTACCGCATATTACACATGGCAGAAAAACATCAAACTAAACTGATTTAAGATGTCTTTGGTACATAATTGGTCTAGCCTATACTCCAAAATTAAACAAATTCTAGTAATCGCCTTTGAGTGTGGACTGTATTTTGCATACTGGATGGGCTGGTTACCTTATACTACGCTCCAAAATGTCTATCCATGAGTCTGGGAGCAAACATATAGTCCTAGGCGATGCTGTTGTTTCATTGATTGTGCAGGGCGGCTTACAGTTAGCCTACAGTTAGTGCATTTGATTTTGATTTTGAATAGCCTAGTAATAGGGAGTGTTATATATTTTCAAAATTAATTGGGTGACACTACCTCTAGTTGTACAGAATATTTCACCACCTTACGTTTCCATCTCCTCCTCTCTTTCCTTTATCGCTTTCTCGAGCGCGCAGACGGGCTGTCAACAGTTTAGTGAAATATATTTTGTTTTCACATGGTTTCCCAAATGAAGCACCGGGTAGCTGCAGGAACAAGGTTGGAGAGCCCATGGCATGCAGAGTTTACGCGGAATATCACCTTTTGCACAGCAAGAACATGCTCCTCAAACCGTGGTTGATGCATGGAGGGAAATAGGTGTTCTATTTACTTCTCAACTACTCATATTAAACACATGCTCTGCTATAAAAACCGAAGTAGCCYTACAAACGGACCGGCGGGAAAGCGCACCGCCTCCATTCGCTATTCGAGTCCATACAGATTCGTAGTGCATGGGTCAGCTGTTTGTTCACCTGCACGCAATTGCTAATAACACATCCGCAACCGCCCGACTACATATGTGATGAAGTGAAAACTGAGGCCCGCACCCAAACATAACCCACAAATATAGAAAATCAGCTATAGGCTACAGTCGAAGATGGCAGAACGATTTTTTTGACAGGGGTGCAGAACATTTGTTTTGTTTCTGCCAGCACAATCTCACACTCATGTTGTGTTGGTTTCTGCTTATAATTTCCGACATTTTTGTAGGCTATTTGTTAGTCAATTTGTCTATAATTAGATACATGTAGCTTCTCTTTTGTCATTATATGTTGCCCAGGAAGATTAAAATAAATCCTTGCTCAACAGAATAATGTAATAGATCACTAGAATGAATGCTTCAATCGAGTTGACGTCGGTAAAATTGTCTGTCAATTTTCGAGAAGCAAAGACGGGAAAGATTTTCTGTGGAAAATGTCCAAATGACATCAGTTTGACCAGTTGTAAAGAAAAAGAAAGCTGAGAAAATGAGTCAACCCACGCATCACTAATACAGATGCATCTGTTCCTGCCCGTTTGATAATGGGCCATTCTAAATCTAAACAGATATGACATATTAGTAAAGACAAGATTAAATTGAGAATAGTCTAATGGGTGAAAATATGATCACTTGATGAGAGAACAGCTGTGCAGCCTGAGGCAAGTAACGGAGCSCAAGTTTTTTTCTACTTTCTCAAATCACCAATAGCCTATAGTCTCACCATGCAGCCCAAATAGGTTTTGATTTCTAAGACATTCTAAGGTTTGAATCATTCACAACTGAAGTTGCCAAAATCTAGAATATAGGACCAAATGATCACTTTTACGCTCAAAATAGTCACTTTAAATGCGCACTCGCTACGAAATGGGTAAAAATATCCTTTTTATTTTATTCAGCTGAGTTACTATGAAATCATATAAAAGAATGGCACGGGATTTATAAGCATAACATCTTGTCAGCTAAATGAACAAACCTACAGCCTATGGCATGAAGCATAGCCARATAACATACAGTAGGGTAGGCCAACGCATATTCTGTTCTTCTGAAAAATAAATCTTCATATCATAATGTTTATTTAGACCTGACTAAAATGCATGTGTTTTATTGTGATGGTGTATATTAAATAGATGTATTAGACTTTTTTAAAGGCGTGCATCAGCGGCTTGAATATACAGACAGTTTTTCCAGKACTTGTGATCCTATGAGGAAAACTCGCTAGCTAGCCTATATATAATGTCTAGTCAAATGACGTACTATATTACTTTGAAAAGGTTAGCTTTTAATATACTACTATAATAATAATAATCTCTGACAAATCTGTGAGCTGCTGGCCCCAGAACAAGACTTCATGTTAGCTGGTTAACTCTAATAATGGGACTGACCTCACTGAACTCTCTTTGATAAATTGGTGTTTAGGATTTTAAGTCTATAGTGAGCCTAAATGGTGCTTTGGACCATAGATGTATAAGGAATATTCTATGTTGAGTCTTGCTGAGGGATGTTTACGGGTAGCTAGTCAGTTATAACATTAGCACTGAGCTTACAAATATGGGGCTGTGGGTTTTAATTTATAGGGCTTTATAACTTTTCTAGTCCAGTGTTGTTGAGTTGAGTGGGAGACATTGAGCTGCTTGTATCGTTCAGCTGTATCAGACGCTGAGCAGTATGTATCTAGTCAGGTTGAAACTGCTGGAGATAGATTAATACTGAGACTGACACGATAGTACATTGGTAGGGAGAGGGGGAGAGTTAGATATGGCGAGCGAAAGAGTTAGATGGAGACGGTAAGGTGTATAGAGGGAGGGAGAGAGAGGGTTAGGCTATAGGGAAATATAGAGTTACAGAGATTTCGTGAGAAGGAGGGCGTGAGAGAGAGAGACTTAGAGAGGAGGGAAGGAGCTTTAGAGAATGGGAGAGTTTGAGCGTTGAGTGAGTGGTAAATAGAAATTAAATGGATGTCATTACCCAGTCTGTTTCCCAGAAGGCCTCAGTGGCTGGGCGGCCGGCCTGGCACAGGGGACCCTGGGATACATTACATGGAAGAGCAGGGAGCGCTGGGGTGGGTAAAACACACCCATGAATCATTTATGAGGCCCTCTCAGCATCCCACTGCTCTTAACAGCCCTGCTGTCTGAGCCAGAGTACATGCTGGAAGGGACAGCTAACCTGCAGAGGGCTACTTTACACACAGAGACAGAGAAAGAGAGACCTACATTATATTTGTGAAGCATAAATGTGTCTTGTGAGTCTGTGTGTGTTTGCAGGGTCTGACAGCTTCCATTTCCCTTAGTTGTGTGAGCTATGTGTTATTGAAGTTAAGGGCGCTTATGGGTAGAGTACATACAGTTGAAGTCGGAAGTTTACATACATCTTAGCCAAATACATTTAAACTCAGTTTTTCACAATTCCTGACATTTAATCCTAGTAAAAGTTCCCTGTCTTAGGTCAGTTAGGATCACCACTTTATTTTAAGAATATGAAATGTCAGAATAATAGTATATTTATTTCAGCTTTTATTTCTTTCATCACATTCCCAGTGGTTCAGAAGTTTACATACCCTCAATTAGTATTTGGTAGCATTGCCTTTAAATTGTTTAACTTGGGTCAAACGTTTTGGGTAGCCTTCCACAAGCTTCCCACAATAAGTTGGGGGAATTTTGGCCCATTCCTCCTGACAAAGCTGGTGTAACTGAGTCAGATTTGTAGGCCTCCTTGCTCACACACGCTTTTTCAGTTCTGCCCACACATTTTCTATGGGATTGAGGTCAGGGCTTTGTGATGGCCACTCCAATACCTTGACTTTGTTGTCCTTTAGCCATTTTGCCACAACTTTGGAAGTATGCTTGGGGTCATTGTCCATTTTGAAGACCCATTTGCGACCAAGCTTTAACTTCCTAACTGATGTCTTGAGATGTTGCTTCAATATATCCACATAATTTTCCTACCTCATGATGCCATCTATTTGTGAAGTGCACCAGTCCCTCCTGCAGCAAAGCAAGCCCACAACATGATGCTGACACCCCTGTGCTTCACGTTTGGGATGGTGCTCTTCGGCTTGCAAGCCTTCCCTTTTTCCTCCAAACATAACGATGGTCATTACAGCCAAACAGTTCTATTTTTGTTTCATCAGACCAGAGGACATTTCTCCAAGAAGTACAATCTTTGTCCACATGTGCAGTTGCAAACCGTAGTCTGGCTTTTTTATGGTGGTTTTGGAGCAGTGGCTTCTTCCTTGCTCCTTCAGGTTATGTCGATATAGGACTAATTTTACTATGGACAGAGATACTTTTGTACCTGTTTCCTCCCAACATCTTCACAAGGTCCTTTGCTGTTGTTCTGGGATTGATTTGCACTTTTTGCACCAAAGTACATTCATCTCTAGGAGACAGAACGCGTCTCCTTCCTGAGCGGTATGACGGCTGCGTGGTCCCATGGTGTTTATACTTGCGTACTATTGTTTGTACAGATGAACGTGGTACCTTCAGGCGTTTGGAAATTGCTCCCAAAGATGAGCCAGACTTGTGGGGGTCTACAATTTTTTTCTGATATCTTGGCTGATTTCTTTTTGATTTTCCCATGATGTCAAGCAAAGAGGCACTGCAATTGAAGGTAGGCCTTGAAATACATCACAGAGTACACCTCCAATTGACTCAAATGATGTCAATTAGCCTATCAGAAGCTTCTAAAGCCATGACATAAATTTTCTGGAATTTCCAAGCTGTTTAAAGGCCTAGTCAATTTAGTGTATGTAAACTGAATTTTGATCCAGTGAATTATTAATGAAATAATCATGTCTTGTAAACAATTGTTGGAAAAATTACTTGTCATGCACAAAGTAGATGTCCTAACCGACTTGCCAAAACTATAGTTTGTTAACAAGAATTTTGTGTAGTTGTTGAAAAACGAGTTTTAATGACTCCAACCTAAGTGTATGTAAACTTCCGACTTCAACTGTATTTCTTCCCTGCCTTTCCCTAATTCGTCATCATTACCAMATACACACACACTCTTAATTTACCTAGATGGCTAACAAGAGGTTATCGTACATACACAGGCTCAATGCTTCTCACTGATGCAATCCCATCTGTAGTCATTGATTGATTGACTGAATCTGGTCTAAAATCAATAGGACAGTTCTCTGAGTGCTTGGCTATAGATTTCTCATAGAAAACTAGGCCCTCTACTAACGAGGCTTCAGCTCTCTTTTGAGAGAGAGACAGAAAGAGAGAAATGGATAGAAGGAACGAGAGACAGAGAGACATGGAAAGTGGGATATAAAAACAGAGATACAGAGAGAGAAAGTTAGTGATTGTTGGGGTTGTACTAGGTGAACGGATTGCATACTGTTCACATCACAATAGTTCTGAAACTTTTGACATTGCCATCCATGCAACACAGTGCCTCCAGGCTTATTCTGTACAGTTAGTGACACTCAGTGCCTGCGAGACTGAAATAATCTGGCCAGACACTCACACACACCAGGACGTTTCTACAAGATAGTATCTCATAATATCATTTTACATTTTTAAAGTGGAGTGTTTGTGTCATCAAACTTATTTCTAACACCAGTCAAATCCCAAAGAACAGTGATGAGTGGTCAGGAGGGTGTTTTTGTACCTTCCATTGACATACAGTGCATTCGGAAAGTTTTCAGACCCATTGGCTTTTTCCACATTTTGTTATGTTACAGCCTTATTCTAAAATGTATTATGTTGTTCTCATCAACCTACACACAATACCCCAAAATGACGAAGGTTTTAGAAGTTTTTGCAAATGTATAAAAAAATATATATAATGAAATATGACATTTACATAAGTATTCAGACCCTTTACTCAGTACTTTGTTGAAGCACCTTTGGCAACGATAAAAGCCTCAAGTCTTCTTGGGTATGACGCTACAAGCTTGGCATACCTGTATTTGGGGAGTTTTTCCCATTCTTCTCTGCAGATCTTCTCAAGCTCTGTCAGGTTGGATGGGAAGTGTCGCTGCACAGCTACTTTCAGATCTCTCCAGAGATGTTCAATCGGGTTCAAGTCCGAGCTCTGGCTGGGCCACTCATGAACATTCAGAGACTTGTCCCGAAGCCACTGCTGCATTGTCTTGGCTGTGTGCTTAGGGTTGTTGTACTGTTGGAAGGTGAACCTTCACCCCAGTCTGAGATCCTGGGCGCTCTGGAGCAGGTTTTCATCAAGGATCTCCTTGTAACTTTGCTCCGTTCGTTTTCCTGGCACCACTCTCCCAGGGCCCTCACCTCCTCCCTGTAGGCTGTCTCGTCATTGTTGGTAATCAGGCCTACTAMTGTTGTGTCATCTGCCAACTTGATGATTAAGATGGAGGTGTGCGTGGCCACGCAGTCATGGGTGAACAGGGAGTACAGGAGGGGGCTGAGTATGCACACTTGTGGGGCCCCTGTGATAAGGATCAGCGAAGTTGTTGCCTACCTTCACCACTTTGGGGCAGCCCGTCAGGAAGTACTGTACCCAGTTGCACAGGGTGGGGTTCAAACCCAGGGCCCCGAGCTTAATGATGAGCTTGGAGGGTATTATGAGCTGTAGTCAATGAACAGCATTCTTACATGGGTATTCCTCTTGTCCAGATGGGATAGGGCAGTGTGCAATGCGATGGCGATTGCATTGTCTGCTGATCTATTGGGGCGGTAAGCAAATTGAAGTGGGTCTAGGGTGTCAGGTAAGGTAGAGGTATTATGATCCTTAACTAGCCTCTCAAAGCACTTCACGGTGACAAAAGTGAGTGCTACGGGGCGATAGTCATTTAGTTCAGTTACCTTTGCTTTCTTGGGTACAGGAACAATGGTGGACATCTTGAAGCAAGTGTGGACAGCAGACTGGGATAGGGAGAGATTGAATATGTCTGTAAACACTCCAGCCTGCTGGTCTGCCCATGTTTTGAGGACGCGGCTAAGGATGCCGTCTGGGCCGGCAGCATTATGAGGATTAACACGCTTAAATGTCTTACTGACGTCGGCCACGGAGAACGAGAGCCCACAGTCCTTGGTAGCGGGCCGTGTCGGTGGCACTGTGTTATCCTCAAATCGGGCGATGAAGGTGTTTAGCTTGTACGGAAGCAAGACATCGGTGTCCGCAACGTGGCTGGTGTTCCCTTTGTAGTCCGTGATTGTCTGTAGATCCTGCCACATACGTCTCATGTCTGAGCTGTTGAATTGCGACTCCACTTTGTCTCTGTGCTGATGCTTTTCCTGTTTGATTTCCTTACGGAGGGAATAACTACACTGATCCTCACCCTGAGCTCGTCTACTTTTATTATCCAGAGACTGAACATTAGCGAGTAATATACTCGGAAGCGGTGGATGGTGTGCACGCCATCCAAATAGCTCTTCTCCGCCGGTGGTGTTTTGGATCAGCCTCTGGAATAAGTTCAATTGCCCTGGGGGTAACGAACAAAGGATCCAAATCGGGAAAGTCGTATTCCTGGTCGTAATGATAGTGAGATCCTGCCGCTCTGATATCCAAAAAGTTATTTCCGGCAATATGTAATAACACCMAAAAAATTCTGGGTTAATAATGCAAGAAATAACACCCCAAAAAACTAAATACTGCAAAGTTGCTTAGGACCTAGAAGCGGAACTGCCATGAATATCAGCGCTGTCATACATAGGATGATCAATTGAAACAGGATACACCTGAGCTCAATTTCAAGTCTCATAGCAATAGGTCTGAATACTTATGTAAATAAGTTATTTCTGTTTAGTTTTTATTAATACAACTTCTAAACCATTTCTTCGCTTTGTCATTATGGGCTATTGTGTGTAGATTGAGGAAACAAATTAATTTCATATTTTTTAGAATAAGGCTGTAATGTAACAAGATGTGGAAAAAGGGAAGGGGTCTGAATACTTTCCGAATGCACTATATGTTATATGTTGGAAAGAACATATGTGTTTGAGTACACTCATGAGTTGAAGTACTCGCATGTTAGCATGAAACAGGGCTGAAGGTTAAAAAGGTTTCAGTATGCTAGCGTTTGTTCCAATTAATGGTTGATCTGATACACAACTGAAAACACATGAAAATGTTTCACTGCACTTGACATATTCCAAACAATAAACACACCTTTGAGTTAGAGATTTTGGCATTGCTTATACATTTAACCTGCTAAATAGTTGCATCTGTAAATTTGGAGTACTTTATTAGTAGGCTAAACGAATACAAACCTTGAATCGAGTGCTAGAGTACTCTTGCCCATCCCTAGTTAGAAATAAGTCCTTGTGAGACCTCTAAAGCCAGCTCCAAAGTAATACAAGCACATCAAATAATTATCCAAGTGCAGGAAAATTTGAAAAGAGTAGAAATAGCTGCACACAGTTTGTCTCTCAAGCCTGTTTGATTTCCATTTTGAGTCTTGAATGTTCCTTCTCTGTATTTTTAGTGGCGCTTACTTCTCTTTTGAAGTTTCTCTGTCAGTGTTGCGTGTAGTTATCATAGCATTTATCAGATGTTTTATGTAGGCATTTATCTGAAAAAGGGTGTTCATCTGGCTTTTCTCACTCCTTGAAGATATATGGGGTCAACAGAGTAAATCCCCCTGTGGCCAAAGCAGGAGCTAGCTACACATTCTGTTTCATATGCCAATGATGGAGAACTTCTCTCTCTCCCTCCCTCTCACACTTAGAAGGAATTACAGGGAGTAGCCTTCACCCTTCTCTGTCCTCTTGTCCCCAGACAAACCATTATTCTGTATAACATTGGAGCAGCGATATAGGCTTGTGTGATTTCTAATGCTACTGATGTGAGGAATAGGCTTACTGCTGTGAAGGTGTGTGTGTGTGTGTGTGTGTGTG
>NC_036866.1:33159481-33202999 GCF_002910315.2 Salvelinus sp. IW2-2015
TGTGTGTGTGTGTGTGTGTGTGTGTGTGTGTGTGTGTGTGTGTGTGTGTGTGTGTGTGTGTGTGTAATGGAGAGATGAATCCAACTCCCATTAATATTCAATGCCCCAGTGAAGCAGGGTGAAAACTCAGTGTTTACTCATATGGTTAGCATATTTCCAAACCCCATAGAGGGATTTAAGATTAAACATTCATCCCAGTGGGAACATTTTGAATTAGAAAAGGCTACATTGAGTATACAATGCATTTCATCTCCCTTTCTCAAAATGTTTCTATTTCCCTCGATCCCTCCCCCTCACTATTAATTCCAATCACCTCTTTACTCTTCCTCTCACTCTTTCTTCCTCTCTCTCTTTCTCTGTTTTTGTTATATCTTTCTCTTCTCAGGACTGGTAATCTGTGTCATCATGGTATTCTAAACTCTGGTTCTGTGTGTGTTTGAAAGAGATACGTGGCAGGGCAGTTATCTATAGGTGTGTGTGTGTTTTCCTACCTTATCAGGATCAGAATGTCCTAACATATCACCAGAAATGTCAGGACTTTTTTAATGTCCTGAATTTGTTACAATGCTATTTTAGGCTTGGGGTGAAGGTTGGGGTTTAGGGAAAATAGGATTTTGAATGGGAATATATTATTACTCCGGGGAGGGAGGGAGATCTAGGTTTGTGTGTACTGTGAAATGAGGGATGATGAGGCTTTGCAGTGTGGGATGTGTGACATATGGCTGGCCAGAAGATAGAGGCTGAAGAACAGCAGTGGAGCTTCTCAGAATTCACACCTCTTTAGTCCATCTCTCCCCTCTTGTCTCCAATCTCCCCCATCTCTCCCCTTCAAATCACCTCTCTTCCCTAATGTCTCCCCTCCTATTCCTATCCTCTCCTCTCTTCCATTGTCCTCTCTTTTCATTTTTTTCCCCTCCAGTCCTTCGTTTCTTCCCCTCAAATCTTTCCCTCAGGTCTTAGCCCTCCTCTCTTCTTTCCCTCATCTCCTGCAGCAGACAGACAGCAGAATGGATTTGAAGCAGTCCAACTCATGATTTATCATTGGTCGTCCTGACTGTCACAGTCTCAGCTTCTAGTAATTAACCTTTTTCATTAGCCTCCCTTCATTCTCCACTCAATCTTCCCATCCCTTCACTGTTATGCACACATTTCACAATTGCACGGCGTTGTTATTCTGACACCACTGAATGGTTCTCTATGTATGTATTCTGCCAGGTAATTCATTAGGAACTGGCTCTTGTTACAGTGTTGCCCTGAATAACAGGTGTCATGGAATGACAAAGCCCAGATCCAGATAGACATATGAAACACACTGGATTAGCTCTGAGGGTGCAACCAAACAATTAGTCTGGATTTCACAATAAACAATTAGCCTGCATTTCAAAGTGAATAATTAGCCTGCATTTCAAAAACACAGTTAGTTTGCATTTCAAAATGAATAATTAGTGTTTCTGAGAGAAACCCTAGAGTTTCTGTTTTAATTTGTGCTTTAGTCAGTGGACCAGGACTGAGTCTGCCAGCCAGGGACTCACCATGGAGGTTTGATTAGCCTACTTTGCACCTGTGTGTGTGTGTCGGGGTTTCTGTTAGCCGGTAATTGCTGGCTTTTGTCCGAAAGAAAAAAAAACAATGAAAGCTGATAATTAAAACATTGATGACCGGGAGAAAACACAACGGTAGGGAGGCTATCAGCATGCCACCCACAGGGTTGGGGAGTAACGAAAAATGGTAACTGTAATTCGTTATGTTACCAGTAAAAATATTGTGATCAGATACTTTTGAAATACGAGATGATAACTAGAGGATGTTTGTAAAAATAAATATTTTACACTTCTCTGTCTCAATCACATTCAAATCAGCATTGAAAGAAGGCGCAAGTTTAAGTGTGTTCCACCTGAGCGAGTCTGACCACAAATCAGAGACCACTATTGATGACACACCAAATGTGTTTGATGGATCGCGGGGAAAGAGCAGGAATAGGCTTTTGTAGGCTACAGTCATCGCTATGTCTTCCAATGGTGGGACTGCTGTTGGCATCCAAAGATTATCCAAATGGAATAAATGCTTGGAGGTAAGGATGACAGCAGTGGTGTAGTCTACGGCGATACGGATATCACTTATTATTGATATCTACATAGCTATTGATGTGAATCACACTGCTGCTCTCTCATTTAGCTATTTACGCCTTACGTATTGTGGTTGTTATGGATGGCTGTTCACAAATCTAAATGTGCATTTGAACCCAATAATGGTTGAATTCAAGAAGTTTAAACTGCCTATCAATCTTTTTTTTTAAACCAGTGGACAGCCAATGAAAAATGCGCTCTTGCAACAGCTGCATAGCGCGGATCCTAGCCTATGGAATAAAAGTGGGGCTTTTATTGCTCAATCTAATTCATGCTGATAAAACACTTTTGATAGACTTAAAGGGGCAATCTGTAGTTGCTACATCAATTTTTGGACTTATAAATTATTGTCATGAGAATTATGTTCTCAGTGTTCATAACCCAATTCAATTAAACTACTCAGTCTGCAACCCAGAATCTGTAAGATACTGGTTGAATGAAACAGACGGAGGCCCAGCTACGATAGTCAGAAAGTTTACTTACGAGAGCGCTCTGAAGTCCAGAATACAAAGACATCCATTTTATAGCGGCGCACATACTTCCACACAAACAGTAGGTATCCTGCGCACATACTGTCTCCCTACCCAGCCGACATAGATTACAGAGACCGTGAGAAGCACTCCCCGTCCTCCCCCAAGATTGGGGAGGCCGTGAGACCAAATCTCTCAGTGGCCCCTAGTCAAGGTCGGCACCGAATTTTGCTCAGACAGTCTGTGTTTAAGATACTGTAGATACATATTGTTTTACTGACTAAAACTACACACATCATTAATTATAACTTTATGATTCTAATCAATTTCATACAATTATATCGTTTCAGGATAGAGTATTCTAATCATTCATTTAAACATATAAATCCCATTAACAATCCACCCTTAATGACTAATAATACACACTGAAACCTCGAATACTATATGGAAACATAAATGTATACAAGAATATTTTAAACCAATACATGTATGTACATTCAATATTCATCAATGACTGTTATAGGCCTACATCCAATCATAACGCTTCCTGTTAGGATTTTTATTACAATCTTCATAAAAAAACAGTCTTAACCATCAAAAACAGTCTCATCCAACATGGGCTCCTCGTAGTCAAAAGAAACGGAGCCACCTCCTAGGCCTGGAGGCCTGTTTTCGTCATCCCACTGGCCGGAGCTCGGAATCGGTCCGTATCTCACCATCTGTTGCGTCATTGACCTCTCCAGAGTCCTGGTGATCAAACCTCTCATACACGGAATCAAACAACATCCACACAGAACCAAAACACTCATACAGGTGAAAGTTGCCCACAACACAGTGATTATGACATTTTTCCATTTCCCAAACACACTATCAAACCAMTTTGTTAGAGRAKTATCCACCCCAGAGKTCTCTGCTAGTTCGTGAGCTAATGTGGTTAAACCAGCCAGGGCCTTGGTCACTGATCCGTCTGGAGCTGTGTTATCGGGGATGAAAGTACAACATTCTGATCTGAATATCACACACACCCCACCCTTTTCAGCCAGTAGCATATCCAATGCTATTCTATTCTGCTATACCATCAAACTAGTTGCAGCTGTTTGTTCTGCTAAAACTTTTATCACATCTCTAGTAAAGTTGATGAAACGCTGTTGGTTATAGTAGATATAATTTATCCAATCTACATTTTTATTGAGAGTTGACCACCAGAAGATGCTTGATTCCAATCCAGCCCATATCTGATTCCTAGCTTTGAACTCATCAGGCACCCCCCTTGGAACCCCAATGCTATCGATATAAACTCTATTGTCAAAGGACCCTGACGGAGCACTCCTTCTTTCTCTTCTACCTAGCAGGTCTTTGTGTTGGATAAGGGTGAAGGGCATGCCTAACTGCACTWGTGCACAAATACCGGTCCAATTTGTTGGCAGGTTAGGCCACAGCTTCATACCTAAACACAACCACCAGACTTCCGCTCTGGGCCTTTTTATCTTACTAAAGTCCTCGGAACTCAACCACCCAGTCAGGTCCCTCATTGTCTTGTCGTTTGTAACATTCTTTGTCCTATTGCATGTTCTTACTTCCCCTACGTCCCATCCGTGTGTGCTGTATCGAGCCATACAATAATAATTTCCTCCTGTAACTGTGAAAGGGGGAAGTCTGGATGTAATGGGCACATGGGGATACAGATAATGCAGATCAATGCAACTGTCATTGTCTGGCTTCCCTGCCTTCATGAACAGCTTTACCATACAGGCCATTCCCCTGGGTGAATCAATTCCCTCAAGTGGAAAGGGGATGGTGGTCAACTGAGGTTTGGCTGTGGCGCAGGCATAACATTCTTCTTTAGCTACTGATCTGGCTGTATACTGAATCCATTCCAACCACAGATTGGAATCCCCATAACCAGTTTCCACCTCAATCACTTCCTTCAGATCTTTCGCCTGAACTATCCACACCGGTCCTTGGCTCTGGACGACTCCACGGTCAGTGTCTGTTTCGTCAGGGGCTCTGCTTTTATTCTGGCTGGCTGTAGAACTATCACCGGCCCTAACCTCTTCTACCCGGAATGGTACTATGGTGTCAACCGAAACCTGATCAAACCCAACATACCATAACCCTAGATCCTCTTTCTTTACGKTTTTAATGGTAATTCGTAMCTTTATGCAATACTTCCCTCGCTCCGGATTACAGTCAAAAACCCTCACCTTCACTATACTCYATCTTCTTCCATACTGGGTATGTGGATTTATATAGCCCTCTCTCTCGGGTTTGAGCTATGACCTGTTTCCATGAACTACACAGGGACCTGCACAGATATCTTCCATAAAGGCTCATAGTTCTAGACTGCCAAGGGATCAGAGACCCCATTTGGTCTACATAGAGCTTGACTGAGACATCCTTCCCTAGCTCAACTCTCACTTCCTGTTTATACAGATTAAGTGACCTTTTGCACTTTGTCAATGCAAAATCCTCATCTTCTACCCTATGGGTCGAGTTACCAACTTCTGCCTTCTCGGGTCGGTCATGGTGTATTAGGAATATGGCTCCCACAATCAGACAGCTCAGACCGATCAGCACTCCTGTAAAGCCCCACCCTTTCCCGGAGAACATATCATCAGCTAGAGGCCAGCCCATACTTTCACTTCTATGAACGCACACAGGGAGGATAGGGCTGTGTCAGGGAATCTTCGTTAGAGAGGTAACCCCCGAACCCTATTGGTATTCGGTTCTTCTCCTAACTCTGTGATTGTTCGACAGTGTCAGTTTGTCTTACCCTCTTGCAATGTGTAATATGAACCCAGGTAGCTCTTTCAGCTATTCTCACCGCGAAGGCTGTCACCAGAAGTACTTGGTATGGCCCCTCCCACCGTGGCTGCTTCCAGTCTATTCTCCTCAGGGACTGGATCCACAACCAGTCTCCTGGTTGGATTGAGTGAATCACCTTCTCCTGTAATTCACCTGTTGGACACAAAATCTTGGACATATGGGTTTGGTTAACAAACAGTCTCCTCGTGTGTTCTGCTAGTATATCTTCAACTTCTATGTCTACCTGTTCTGGTTCCTAACTCTGGCCTTCTATTTGTTCCACCTGATTAGCTAAAATGTCATCCATTATTTAAAGACATTGATCCTAGTAACCCAACTCTAGGGATAATATCTTGACCTAATATTTTAGCAACCATAATCGTGTCCGCCAAGTAAGTTGGGAACGCTTCTACCCATTTGCTATATTTATCTATTATATAAAATAACATAAAATGTTTATTATCCAATAGGCCAATTATCCAATAGGCCACAAAGTGTCCTAACCTATCCCCCCTATTGATACATGGCTCTGCCCATGTATCAATATTCCCGCATATCTAAACAATGACAGGTAAGATTAGTAAATTATCCTTATGTCGGACATCATCTTGTAGGATCGCCCCTTTCATTTTCCACATGTCCAATTCTCCCTGGGGCGTTCGTTCATGGCTATCCTGTAACAATTATCTGTCAAGTGTCTTATCTTCTTTGGTTTTAAATGATTATGTGCTTGTCTGTGGAAATAGTAAGCTTTCTCTCCTTATTCCGCAGGCACTAGTCAATGCTACTATTTCGGCCTGTTGTGCATAATTTCTAGGCAATGGGTCAGTGTCTAACACCTTAGTCSCTGAAACCAACTAAGCTTTCATTACCCTTTTGTCCCCACCCAGTAACTGTTATCTACCCATTCTGTGTCACTTATATCTTCTCTCCTCATGCTACTCCCCAACCATCAAGGTCTCAGCAGTGCGGGGAGGGCTTCTCCGTCTGCCCTTCCTTCTATCTGTCTGTCGCTCTTTCTTATAACAGTCAGTATCAAATATGGGTTGTTTCCAAATATTGACTAAATGTCTCACTGTCTCCCGTTCTGAACTCATGGATTTTTAGAAAAATCACCTGTCTATGGTGGCAATCTCTAAGGTTATTATATAGTTTGATTAAGGTTATCTCGATGCTCTCAATGATTCTGAATCACCACAGATGTCATATATCCCTGTCCTGTTGGCTTGGATTAGGTTCTAAATACTTAACATAAATCTGCCATGTCTTTCTTCTCATTGGTTCAAATTACAAATATGTCAAAGAAATATAAACTCGTTCATAATTATCAATTACACAAATTACCTTAAAATCAGTATCACAAATTACCTTAAATTCATTATCCAAATGGCCCTCCCATGAGGCTGATCAGACCACAAAGGAAAGCCATGATAGAGGTCAAAAGTCATACCACCATTTCACAGTAGTGTTTCTTACTATATTAGACAAATTAAAGAAAAACCATCAAACATTTTCTACATGTTTTATCCCAGGTTCCCAGAACATTCCCTTTATCTAAAGAATTAATGTGTTTAATTAAAACTCAGAAAATAAAACTTCTAATAATCCATATGTGATGTGTGTACTTCTTTAAGATATCGTCTCTAGGAAAAATGGAAATCTCCTCAAACCCAAACGTTAAAAACAAACAAAACATTTCCAGAAAAAACATTATACTCCCTCCAATCATAAGTTTCCCCTAATTTAACATATGACTTGAGTAGTTTGGCCCAAACTTGCTTTGCAACATTAAAACCCACTTAGTCTGTCTGCAAACAGTCTCTCAAAGTGCTTGATAGGAATACCCAGCCATTAGACACACACAACTGTGATTAATGTGCACTGTCCCTGCAAAATAAAATTAACTCAACCTGCAATCCACTTTACTGACCTGACATTGTTCCACGTAATGGAAACAGATTATAATGTTAGAATACGTGAACTTTCTGTTCCAATTCACTGGTGTTACCTAAACAATCAAACCAATAATCAATAACCATCAGAATACATTATCACAATGTTTCCTTATTCACACCTGAATCACTTTCAGCTTAACATCTCCTAATTTATTTTTATTTTTTTCCCAGTGGGCAAAAATATAACCCCTCTCAAACAACGTTCTGCCTTACCTCTATTGTAAGATTAAAACTAAACTTTACAACTTTCTCTTCTCCTTCGGCTTCCCACTTATGAAATGTCCAAGACTTTAAAAATAACATGTACAGCGCCAAATTTATAACATATGTCAGTCAATTCATAAGCATGAAAAACATTTCGGTGGGCACCACTCTATCGCCATTATCTCTCCACTATTATTTAGAATTTCTTTAATTTAGGTAACTGTCTCCTCTATGATACAGTAATTTAAATACGACTCCATTCTCAATACGTTATTACAGCGGATCATTTAGGCAACAGACACCGTCTTGCATCGAAATTTGCTTCGCTATTATTTTGAATGAATTAGTCTCTCAATTTAACCTAAACAAGCTATTAAAACGTTCAGTTTATATCTTATCCAAACACTAGCGACCGTATCTTTCCAGGCAAAACATACCAATAGTTGAATTACAATCAAACCCCAAATTTTTGTCTATCGGTACATAGGCTGAGATACGAACCCGAGTCTCACGCGTGGTAGGCACGAATTCTACCCCTGAACCACCTAAGCTATTGAAATGATGAAGACTCCTCGCCAATAACTCTATTTATTATTGTTTCTAATCAAAAACTCAGGCACGTACTACCGAGACAATTCCCAGAAAATAGCCCTAATTTAAAGGTCCAAGCGTTTCCCCAGCGAGGTTTCTTCTTACTCTCTCTCTCTCTCTCTCGTTGTCTCTGCCTCTCTCTTTTTCCCTGTATGTCCCCTTATCTTCTCTTTTCCTTTCCTCTCTTGACTCTTGTCCACTTTTCTCGACTTTCTTCCTTTTTAAAATCTTTCCTGCTCTTTCCTGCAATTTCCCCAAGAGTAGCAATAACTATTCGACTCCTGTCTGTCTGCTCTCTCTCTCTCTCGGTCTACAGCCCACTGTAAAACTACCGCTGCCCCCTGTCCTGGGGTCCCGTCTCCTTTTACAGCCGCCCAATCCCTTTTCTGTCTCATCTTCTTCTATGTGTATGTGTTTTTTACCTTCTATGTGTGTGTTCTTTCTACCGTTATCCAATTACTATAGTTATGTTCTACAGTATATTCTCACAATCTATGTGTCTCACAATTGATGTATATGGCACTACTCCCTATGTGTGTGCTCACCTTCTATGCTCACAATCTATGGGTATTTTGCTATCTCGATGTGTTTCTCCTTTCTGGAATCCTTATCTATAGAGGTGCATTTATTGGACATTAAATCTTACCCGTACAACTATAAGTTATTTCCCATGGGTCGTAAAGTCCCAGTTAACAACCTATTTTCTGTTGTGTCAAAGGACTTTTAAAGTTAATATCTCGTATCTTACTCCGCTATAATATATCTATTTCAGTATTGTCTTTTGAATTGGTTGGGTTATCCTGTTCGCATAGAATTACCGTCTATTTCACGAAGACAAAACCCAGTTTATATCCTCGCTGTATATAAACCAGTTTCATGAGGACTTTATTTAGGTATGTCTTTTGAATTTGATCTATGGCTAATTTACTACATGTTAATTAACCATTTAAGTTATCCTATTTGTACAAAATCCCCGTCCTATCTCACAACACCTATTTAAATCCCGGCTTTAACAAACCCTGCATGCCRTCACAAAGTTGTCCAGATCTATTAAGCTATCTTTATTTATGGTAGCGCACCTTACCTCAGGTCATTTCGGACCTGCACAATTACTTAACTATTGACGTACATAAAGTAACGCTTGGTGAATCTGTTTAGAATGATTAAGCTTCTATTGTTGCTAAATTCTAAATATTTTAGAACATCAAATCAAAGATATCTTAACCTCTCTAGGATATGTGGGACGCTAACGTCCCACTTGGCTAAAAGTCAGTAAAAATGCAGAGCGCCAAATTCAAATATATTACTATAAAAATCTAACTTTCATGAAATCACACATGAAAGTTACCAAATTAAAGCTACACTGGTTGTGAATCCAGCCAACATGTCAGAATTCAAATAGGCTTTTCGGCGAAAGCAAACAATGCTATTATCTGAGGATAGCACAATAGTAAACAAAGAGAGAGAAGCATATTTCAACCCTGCTGGCGCGACACAAAACGCAGAAATAAAAATATAATTCATGCTTTACCTTTGACGAGCTTCTGTTGTTGGCATTCCAATATGTCCCATAAACATCACAAATGGTCCTTTTGTTCGATTAATTCCGTCGATATATATCCAAAATGTCCATTTATTTGGCGCGTTTGATCCAGAAAAACACAGCTTCCAAATTGCTAAAACGTGACTACAAAATATCTCAAAGGTTACCTGTAAACTTTGACAAAAAATTTCAAACTACTTTTGTAATACAACTTTAGGTCTTTTTTAACGTTAATAATTGATCAAATTGAAGATGGGATAATCTGTGTTCAATACAGGATTAAAACCAACTATAGCCAGCTTTCTGGTCACACGCTTCTATCTAACAGGACACTTCATGTGACTCTCGTTCAAGATGGCCGTACTTCTTCATTACACAAAGGAATAACCTCAACCAATTTCTCAAGACTGTTGACATCCAGTGGAAGCGGTAGGAACTGCAAGCAGGTCCCTGAGAAATCTGGTTTCCCAATGAAACCTGATTGAAAARAGAGTGACCTCAAAAAATAAACATCTGAATGGTTTGTCCTCTGGGTTTCGCCTGCTAAATACACTGCTCAAAAAAATAAAGGGAACACTTAAACAACACAATGTAACTCCAAGTCAATCACACTTCTGTGAAATCAAACTGTCCACTTAGGAAGCAACACTGATTGACAATAAATGTCACATGCTGTTGTGCAAATGGAATAGACAAAAGGTGGAAATTATAGGCAATTAGCAAGACACCCCCAATAAAGGAGTGGTTCTGCAGGTGGTGACCACAGACCACTTCTCAGTTCCTATGCTTCCTGGCTGATGTTTCTCGGTCACTTTTGAATGCTGGCGGTGCTTTCACTCTAGTGGTAGCATGAGACGGAGTCTACAACCCACACAAGTGGCTCAGGTAGTGCAGCTCATCCAGGATGGCACATCAATGCGAGCTGTGGCAAGAAGGTTTGCTGTGTCTGTCAGCGTAGTGTCCAGAGCATGGAGGCGCTACCAGGAGACAGGCCAGTACATCAGGAGACGTGGAGGAGGCCGTAGAAGGGCAACAACCCAGCAGCAGGACCGCTCCCCGTCATTCGCCTTTGTGCAAGGAGGAGCACTGCCAGAGCCCTGCAAAATGACCTCCAGCAGGCCACAAATGTGCATGTGCATTTACGGGTCAATGACCCGCCCGTGCACGGTTTTTGGCGTGGTACCTTCGGACGGCAGGGACAGGTATTGGAATCCGGCTCGAAGAACCAAATTGTCATGAGAATTATGTTCTCAGTGTTCATAACCCAATTCAATTAAACTACTCAGTCTGCAACCTAGAATCTGTAAGATACTGGTTGAATGAAACAGACGGAGGCCCAGCTACGATAGTCAGAAAGTTTACTTACGAGAGCGCTCTGAAGTCCAGAATACAAAGACATCCATTTTATAGCGGCGCACATACTTCCACACAAACAGTAGGTATACTTCCACACAAAAAGTAGGTATCCAGCGCACATACTGTCTCCCTACCCAGCCGACATAGATTAGAGAGTCCGTGAGAAGCACTCCCCGTCCTCTCCCAAGATTGGGGAGGCCGTGAGACCAAATCTCTCAGTGGCCCCTAGCCAAGGYCGGCACCGAATTTTGCTCAGACAGTCTGTGTTTAAGATACTGTAGAGACATTGTTTTACTGACAACTACACACATCATTAATTATAACTTTATGAGTATTCTAATTATTCATTTAAACATATAAATCCCATTAACAATTATATATATTAATGTAAAGATAGAATTTAATTATATTATTATATGAAGTAGAAAGCGATAGGTTAGAAGAAGCTTACATAACCAACCCAGAAAGTAAAATGTAACATCCATATACGGCCAGCTATGTAAACTTTAACATTGATTTATCCTGCCATAGATGTCATTCACTTGGTAACATACATTTTTGTCTTCTTCTAATGCCTCTTAATTAAGGGGAAAGTAATCTAAAAGTAACTGAATGTAATCAGATTACGTTACTGAGTTTGGGTAATCCAAAAGTTACGTCACCGATTACAATTTTGAACAGGTAACTAGTAACTGTAACGTATTACATTTAGAAAGTAACCTACCCAACCCTGGCCACCAACCACTTTACAATGTGAGCTGGAGGCAGTATGCATTTTGAAAACATACTTAATTGTTTGAAAAATCGCTTCAAAATCCAACCATAGAAACATGTAGGGAATTATTTTTTAAATACTTCATAGGAGGAGCATGAGTTTCAAGTTTGAGGATGCATTCACTTTATACTACTACCATTTCTACCGATCTGCGTGCCAGTTATGATTTTATATACACATTTTTGTGGAACAGTTTTATTTCAATAATAACGTTTTTGTTTCTCAAAATCATTGTCACATGGTTAATCATAAAAATCTGAAAATTATACAAAACCGCATTCAGTTGGTGTCTATTCCACAAGTAACCACCGGCTAAATCTATGACGTTAAAATGCCTATTTACTCTGTTCCATCTAACTGCGCAATCCACTGTCTCATGAGCCCAGCCAGGCACTTTATAAACTTGATCTCCACTATTAAAAACATCTAGACATTATCTCACATTTCTTTCAGACTAACGTTTAGTTTTCAACAGCTGAGTTTGAATTAAACCTTGCTGTCTGTCTCTCCAACATTTGCAACATTGTTTCAATATTCAAATTCGATCTCCAGCTATCCCATAGTAATGAACGTGTCGGGACGAGACAGACAGACAGGCAGGCAGCGTTTCTTAGCCAGTCAAAATCATGAATCAGCTGGCGTAATTTTTATGGATATATACAAAGAAATGTCAATTGAAAAAGGTCAAATTTAAACGAAGTGCAGCTAGTTTGCAGTCTTTCCAGCTTCAGTTTGAAGTGATTGTGTTAGCTGTGTTGTTGGCTAGCTCCTCTGAACAACAGTGTCCTAACGAGTGAACACATTTTCTATGCCAGACGAAATACCGCCTCATTAGCTCATTGTTATGTGTCCAAATAAATGTCACTAGAAAACAGCTTAAACATGCAAATGTGGCTACTTTGCTGTTTTTCTGGCTGCACTTTTTGACACGACTGTAAGTTAGCCATAGTTGGCTGGCTAGCTAGCAAGCAAGGGATAAAAAAAATGTCTCAACATTTTTTATTATTCTCAAGACACGTTATCTAAACACATATTTTAGATGCTTTTCACTGAAAGATGCAAYTCAAAAATCAGCAAGGACTTTTGACACACATGCTGCCTATGAAAGACTTCCTCATATGCCATCGTTCCCCTGTAATCCTAGTCATACAGTATTAGCAACCCATCCTAAATTGTTCCATCTTTAGATTCACCATCTTTCTAAGTTTCTAACTTAGATATTCATCTCTGTCATATACCGCTCTCATCAGGTGCAGTGTTTAGAATGTTTTTTTCCTACTAATTGCATTTTGGCAAATGTTTCAAAATTACTTTTTATTGGCTGCTTCGTTACAGGAGTTGCATGTTCCGTTAAGATGAATTACACAAATCTAAATGTGTTTTCTGTCATTCTGACCACTGTTGGTGGACACCCTAATGGGTTACGCATCCAATACATGGGTCCGGTAAATATCTCAAATGGCCGGTAAATGTAAATCTTCCCGGTCACATTTTCCTATCGGAAACCCTGGTGTGTTTATGTGTGTGCATTTAGTACGTACGTCCGTGATTAGAACAACAAAAGCGTAATCAATGAGCAATTCAGCAGATTTTTTTWAATATTTTTTTTTAGATGTGCAGTACGTCAATGCTTGTGTGTGTGAGTGACTGTGAGGGCACAGAACATTAAAAAGCACAGCGACAGCAGTCAATGAGCTACGACTGTGAAGCTGACATTTCCAACTCTGGACGACTGAGAGTGGCTGACTACACACTGACTCATCTGCTGTGTGTGAGAGGGTTTGTGTAGGATGTGAATGTTGATGTGCATTGGGCAGGCTCTGCTTGTAGAGGGTAGGGTATAACACAGAACCTGAATWAAAGTGCATAGTGGTTAAAGAAAATTACAGGTATTGTCGTCTCTATCCAACAATTGAGACCAATGTTCTTCCTTAAGAGATAGACATGATTGACACAGTCTCCAATAATCTGGATAGGCTGCTGTGCACTCCCCCTGCTCAGGCACCAGGGAATAGGCTGAGCCTCTACCAGAGGCTCTGTCTCAGTCAATCCAGCCACCGTGGGCAGGCTGAGCCAAGCTACCAAGAAGAGGGTCTCTGGCTGATTAACTAACTACCGCATCTGCCAACATCCCCCCACAACACACACACGTGTGGTGGTGAAATAGGGGCTCAGACTGAGCAGCTCTGTCAGGCACCACTGAGCTGGAGCCAATCCCCAGAGACCAATATTGACTCTGTCACAGAGAGTGGAGGCCAGCATACCTCTGGAGGAGAGGACAGAACAGAATACAGAATAGGTCTGACACACACCAGGACATTGAGTCAGGTTATTGAGTCAGGTAGTGTTGGATTATGATCATTACCTTAACAGACAGAAATCATGTGCTCTGCAATGGACTAAAACAGAATAACTGATAGAGATTAGCCGGAACTAACAGTCACCTCGGCTGGTGTATGTTCAGTCCTGCTTGAGAGAGAGGGGAAGGGAAAGAGAGACATGGGCAAAACAAGAGTGGGAACAAGAGATTGGGAGACAGTGGGTGGAGAGGGGGGGGGGACAGTCAGTTAGAAAACAGTGAGAGGGCAAGAAAAGGGGAGAGAAAGAAGAAGCAGAGAAGGAGAGAGTTGAAGGGGAAGGAAGGCAGACAGTCAGAGAAACAGACAGTGAGGGAAACAGGGAGGTGTGTTGCAATGTGTTGTAGCTGTTGGGTGTTTCTTTGATGACTGACCAGGAGTCCTCACAAGGATAGTTAACAAGGAAAATTCAGACAAATGGGGACATTTCACTGGTCCCCACAAAGAAAAAGGCTATTTTAAGCTTGGGAATTAGGTTTAAGAGTTAGGTTAGAATTGGGGTTAGGTTTAGCTTTTGGGTTAGGTGTTAATGTGGATGCTACCATGATTACGGATAATCATTAATGAATTGTAAATAATGATAAGTGAGAAAGTTACCGATGCATAAATATCATACCCTCCAAGAAAATCCTAACCTTCCCTGTTACCGGTAATTGTGAGAGGTTAGCATGTTTTGGAGGGATGGTGTTTGTGCATCTGTAACTTTTTCCATCGGCATAATTCACGATTCATTCATGATTATCTGTAATCATGGTAGCGTCCACATCATGGTAGCATCATGGTAGCATCCACATCATGGTAGCATCCACATGAACCCCCTAGAGTAGATGTCAGAGGCCCCGCAAAAATCTAATTGGCATAATAAAAAAATCCCCATAAATATCTGTCAGTTTAATTTTTTGGCAATTCTACGCATCCACCTATGTCGCACTTCCTCATCTGCTGTGAAAGGTGACAGAGCTAGATCTGTGTTTGTCAGACCATGAGACATCTCCCAAATCAGTCTTCTCACAAAATAATCTGTAGTGTCCGAGCAATTTGTCCTACAAACTAAAGATGAGACTCTCACAAACACGATGGTGTTCTCCGCTTTGCTCTATGACTCCCACAAGAGTCTTAGAACTCTGAAGTCGGTACAGCCGATCTGCCAACTTCTGTAGCATCCGAACAGTTTGGGCTACGTGCTAATATGACCCCTCTGTAGAAAGGTGAGACTCTCACAAACACATACATGTACGTTTTTGCTCTAGGACACGCCCAGGCCTCACAAGACTCGTCTGAAGGTCCCCCCGTACCAGTTTAAAAAATGAATGGAAGTACAGCACCAGTCAATAGTTTGGACACACCTACTCATTCCAAGAGTGTGTAAAGCTGTCATCAAGGCAAAGGGTGGCTACTTTGAAGAATCTCAAATATAAATATTTTTTGATTTAACACTTTTTTGGTTACTACATGATTCCATATGTATTATTTCATAGTTTTGATGTCTTCACTATTATTCTACAATGTAGAAAATAGTACAAATTAAGAAAAACCCTTGAATGAGTAGGTGTGTCCAAACTTTTGACTGGTACTGTATATATGGAGAACGTTTAGTGCCAAAAATAAGGGGTTAAATACATGTAAAAAAATATATATATATATGTTTCCTGATCTTTCTTATACCTCTCAGATATAGAACAGACACTTCAGAACAAACTTCCTTTAGAGTTTTTGGGGTGGTGAATCTGTTATTGAATGTGTTTGTATGGGCTAATAGCCCATACAAGTCCCCCCCAAAAATCTAATATTTTATATWTTTTTATTATACTTCAAGGGGTCTTAAAATTCTAAATCAAATAGCTAAATGATCCTTGGAATGACCTTCTAAATAAATAAATTCTATATAGCTTAGTAGAACCCCCTCCTCCCCCGGCTTAGACAGGGTTTAGACTGTTATGGTTAATGTAGAAGTGTTCAGAAACATATTCTATTCTTATTTACAAAAAAAGTGACTCCAAAATTACACAATACATTATTGACCATTCATTTCTGCTGGGCACAACATAATCCAAAACACAACCAAAACAAACTGTGTTTTTGTGCATCCAGCATCCAGCATTTTGTGCATCCAGCATTTTGTGCAAATGCATCCAGCAAGTTTGTGGAGCCACAGACTGCATGCAGTCTGTCAAATCTCTTTTTGTGTTTGTCCATATTATGGATAATGTGTTTGTGCTGTGAGTGCCTTTAAAAACAAAGGTATGATTGGCTGCGTGACTGAGTTTGACTTGCTTCTTTGTGTGTTACTATAGTGATTTCTCTGAGGGCTCACACACGCTCTCTGTCAAATCAAATCAATTTTAATTGGTCACATGCAGATGTTATTGCGGGTGTAGTGAAATGCTTGTGTGTGTATGTGTGTGTGCGTCCAGACTGCTGTTCATTGAGGAGTGTAAAGGTCTCTGTATCTCTGACGCCGTCACTAAACAGAGTGGCAGAATTAGTAACGATTCTGTGCTGATTCTCATCTCTGACACACATGAACACAGCATGACTCAAACTACATGTATAGTACAGTATATCTTCAGCAAGATTATTTTCCTCTTATCTCTCTCTTTCACACACACACACCTGAACGCACAGCGCATGAGTCTCGTACTGTCCATACTGTACTGACAACTGCCATCATGACCCCACTTAAATGTATTTCAGACACACACACACACACAGCTCAGTGTGGATTCCAGTGCTGAGCCCCAGTCTCCTCAACATAGCAGGCAGGTCTCTCTGAGACTCCGCTTGAGATTATCCTATCAACAGGCCCTGAAGAACTGTAATATTCAATGTTTCTCGGAGGACATGGAGAGATGTCGCCGATAGACATGGACGCTTTGTTTCAGGCTCCTAAGCTTCCCAGTATTTTTAAAATGTATTATGTTATTTCTCACGATATTAACCCAGAACATTCTTTGCATTATTACATACAGCCAAAATAACTTTTGGATATCAGAGAGGCGGTAACTCATCAACATTTTGACCAGGAATACGACTTTCCTGAATTGGATCCTTTTTTTGTACCTTCCAGGGCGATTTATCTTATCCCAGAGGCTGCTCCAAGACGCTGCCGGCGGAGAAGAGGTATTCAGAGTGGACTTTTAGTCGTGGCGTGCACACCATCCCCCGCTTCCGAGTATATTACTCGCTCATGTTCAGTCCCAGACAATAAAGTAGATGAACTCAGGGCGAGGATCTCCTTCCAGAGAGACATCAGACACTGTAACATACTCTGTTTCATGGAATCATGGCTCTCTCCGGATATACTGTAGTCCTTGAGCTGTTCTTGTCTATTGATGTTCTGTATTATGTCATTCTGTATTATGTTTCATGTTTTGTGTGAACCCCAAAAAGAGTAGCTGCTGCTTTTGCAACAGCTATTAGGGCTATTAGGATCCTAATAAAATACCAAATACTGTCCCCATCCATACAGCCAGCTGTGTTTTCAATACATCGTGCTGATAGGAATAAATAACTCTCCGGGAAGAAGAAAGGCGGAGGTGTATGTTCCATGAACTAATGGTGTGATTATGATAATGTACAGGAACTCAAGTCCTTTTGTTTGCTTGACCTAGAATATCTCACAATCRAATGGGACCACATTACCTCCCTAGAGAACTTTCTTCGGTTATCATCACAGCCGTGTATATCCCCCCTCAAGCCGATACCACGACAGCTCTCAACTACACTGGACCTTGTGCAAACTGGAAACTGCATATCCTGAGGCCGCATTTATTATAGCAAATCTGAGGAAAAYGCTGGTCTGACCAATCGGAATCCATGCTTCAAGACTGTTTTAAACAGGCAGACTGGGACATGTTCCGGGTTGCCTCTGAGAATAACATTGACGTATACACTGACACTGTGGCTGAGTTTRTCAGGAAGTGTATAGGGGATGTTGTTCCCACTCTGACGATTAAAACCTATCCAAACCAAAAACCGTGGATAGAAAGCAGCATTCGCGCAAAACTGAAAGCGCAAACCACCGCATTTAACCACGGCAAGGTGACTGGGAATATGATTGAATACAAACAGTCCACTTATGCCCTCTGTAAGGCAATCAAACAGGAAAAATTCGCAATTCAATGGCTCAGACAAGACGTGTGGCAGGGACTCCAGAAAATCACGGATTACAAAGGGAAAACCAGCCATGTCGCGTACGCAGACGTCTTGCTCCCGGACAAGCTAAACACCTTCTTTGCCCGCTTTGACGATAACACAGTGCCGTCGACATGGGCCGCTCCCGAGAACTGTGAGCTCTCGTTCTCCGTGGCCGATGTAACACAGTTTAAGCGTGTTAACCCTTGCAAGGCTGCCGGCCCAGACGGTATCCCTAGCCGCGTCCTCAGAGCATGCAGAGACCAGCTGGCTGGAGTGTTTACGGACATATTCAATCTCTCCCTATCCCAGTCTGCATACAGCCCCAATAGATCCACGGATGAATCATTCTCCATCACACTGCACACTGTCCTTTCCCATCTGGACAATAGGAATACCTATGTAAGAACACTGTTCATTGACTACAGCTCAGCCTTCTACACCATAGTACCCTCCAAGGGTCTTGGACATCCTGATGGGCTTTCACCAGGTGGTGAAGGTAGGCAACAACACTTCCACTACGCTGATCTTCAACACAAGTGCCACAGAAGGGTTCGTGCTCAGCCCCCTCCTGTACTCCCTGTTCACCTACGACTGTGTGGCCGCGCACAACTCCAACAACTTCATTAAGTTTGCTGACGACATGACGTGGTAGGCCTGATCACCAATGACAATTAGACATCCTATAGGGGGAGTTCAGTGACCTGACAGTGTGGTGCCAGGACAACAACCTCTACCTCAACGTCAGCAAGACAAAGGAACTGATCGTGGACTACAGGAAACAGAGAGCCGAGCAAGCCCCTATCCACATCGACAGGGCTGTAGTGGAGCGGGTCGAGAGCTTCAAGTTCCTCAGTGTCCACATCACTAAGGATTAAACATGGTCCACACACACCAACCCAGTCATGAAGAAGGCACAACAACGCCTCTGCCCCCTCAGGAGGCCCGTCAAGATTTGGTATGGGCCCTAATATCCTCAAAGTTCTACAGCTGCACCATTTGAGAGCATCACCGCGTGGTATGGTAACTGTTTGGCATCCGACCGCAAGGCGCTACAGAGGGTAGTGCGTACGGCCCACTACTGCCCACTATATCGGCCCACTACATCACATCCAGGACCTCTATACTAACTGGTGTCAGAGGAAGGCTCTAAAACTTGTCAAAGACTCCAGCCACCCAAGTCATAGACTGTTCTCTCTGGTACTGCACGACAAGCGGTACCGATGCACCAAGTCCGGAACCAACAGGACCCTGAACAGCTTCTACCCGCAAGCCATAAGACTGCTAAATACTTACCAAATAGCTACCAGACTATCTGCATCGACCCCTTTTGCACTAACTCTTTTGACTCATCACATAAGCTGCTGCTACTGCTTATTATCTATCCTGTTGCCTAGTCACGTTACCCCTACGTACCTCATTTACATCGTACCCTTGCACATCGACTAGGTACTGGTACCCCGTGTATACAGTGGGGAGAACAAGTATTTGATACACTGACAATTTTGCAGGTTTTCCTACTTACAAAGCATGTAGAGGTCTGTAATTTTTATCATAGGTACACTTCAATTGTGAGAGAAGGAATCTAAAACAAAAATCCAGAAAATCACATTGTATGATTTTTAATTAATTAATTTGCATTATATTGCATGACATAAGTATTTGATACATCAGAAAAGCAGAACTGAATATTTGGTACAGAAACCTTAGTTTGCAATTACAGAAGATCTAGTTTCGCTGTAGTTCTTGACCAGGTTTGCACACACTGCAGCAGGGATTTTGGCCCACTCCTCCATACAGACCTTCTCCAGATCCTTCAGGTTTCGGGGCTGTCGCTGGGCAATACGGACTTTCGGCTCCCTCCAAAGATTTTCTATTGGTTCAGGTCTGGAGACTGGCTAGGCCACTCCAGGACCTTGAGATGCTTCTTACGGAGCCACTCCTTAGTTGCCCTGGTGTGTGTTTCGGGTCGTTGTCATGCTGGAAGACCCAGCCACGACCCATTTCAATGCTCTTACTGAGGGAAGGAGGTTGTTGTCAAGATCTCGCGATACATGGCCCCATCCATCCTCCCTTCAATACGGTGCAGTCGTCCTGTCCCCTTTGCAGAAAAGCATCCCCAAAGAATGATGTTTCCACCTCCATGCTTCACGGTTGGGATGGTGTTCTTGGGGTTGTACTCATCCTTCTATTCCTCCAAACACGGCGAGTGGAGTTTAGAGCAAAAAGCTCTATTTTTGTCTCATCAGACCACATGACCTTCTCCCATTCCTCCTCTGGATCATCCAGATGGTCATTGGCAAACTTCAGACGGGCCTGGACATGCGCTGGCTTGAGCAGGGGGACTTGCGTGCGCTGCAGGATTTTAATCCATGACGGCGTAGTGTGTTACTAATGGTTTTCTTTGAGACTGTGGTCCCAGCTCTCTTCAGGTCATTGACCAGGTCCTGCCGTGTAGTTCTGGGCTGATCCTCACATTCCTCATGATCATTGATGCCCCACGAGGTGAGATCTTGCATGGAGCCCCAGACCGAGGGTGATTGACCGTCATCTTGAACTTCTTCCATTTTCTAATAATTGTGCCAACAGTTGTTGCCTTCTCACCAAGCTGCTTGGCTATTGTCCTGTAGCCCATCCCAGCCTTGTACAGGTCTACAATTTATCCTGATGTCCTTACACAGCTCTCTGGTCTTGGCCATTGTGGAGAGGTTGGAGTCTGTTTGATTGAAGTGTGTGGACAGGTGTCTTTTATACAGGTAACGAGTTCAAAACAGGTGCAGTTAATACAGGTAATGAGTGGAGAACAGGAGGGCTTCTTAAAGAAAAACTAACAGGTCTGTGAGAGCCGGAATTCTTACTGGTTGGTAGGTGATCAAATACTTATGTCATGCAATAAAATGCAAATGAATTACTTAAAAATCATACAATGTAATTTTCAGGATTTTTGTTTTAGATTCCGTCTCTCACAGTTGAAGTGTACCTATGATAAAAATGACAGACCTCTACATGCTTTGTAAGTAGGAAAACCTGCAAAATCGGCAGTGTATCAAATACTTGTTCTCCCCACTGTATATCATTACTCATTGTGTATTTCTTCCTCGTGTTATTATTAAAAATGTTGTTGTTTTTTCCTCTCTGCATTTGGGAAGGGCCAGTAGATAAGCATTTCACTGTTAGTCTACACATTTGACATTTTAGTCGCTTTTATCCAGAGCGAGTTACAGGAGCAAATATGGTTAAGTGCCTTGCACATCAACAGATTTMTTTTACTTAGTCAGGTCGGGGATTTGAACCAGCAACCTTTCTGGTTACTGGCCCAGATGCTCTTAACCGCTAGGCTATCTGCGCCCAACGACACCTGTTGTTTACGAAGCATGTGGCAAATAGAATTTGATTTGATTTGACCAGTGAGCAGTCTGTGAAACAGAACTCTGAAGGGATTTGGTACCACTCAGATATTGCCAGACTGCCAGTAAAGTTGGAGGCCACAGACAGAAGGCACGGTCAGACTGTGTGGAGGACAGAGGAAGGGTGTAGTGTACAGAATATGCCTTCCCCTAGCCTTAAAAGCAATTTTATGAGTGAGTGGGATTGTGGACTCTGTCCGCAGGTACCACATTGGGACATTTCTGTGTCACGTGGTGGAGGTGTTGTAATGTATTTGTCTGTCTCTAGCTGTCTGAAAATGTAATGTGTGTGTACATGTTTGCCATCGATGTGTTTCTTTGGTTTTCATTGGGACTTAATATCAGTGTCTCTGTTCTTTTTCTGTGTCTGCAGGTGTTTGGGGATTATTATCACTTCCGTCATCACACCGTAGTGAAGAAATCCCTATCAGGCCACAGGGGAACACATGTCCGACTGCAGAAGGAACCACGGGTATGTTACTGAGTCATAAATATGCAAATGTCCCTCCATACCACACAATAACAGCTGGACCTGTCTGTGTTTGCGTTCTCATTTTGTGGCGCGTATTGATTTTATCCAAATGTTAATGAGAAGAGGAATCCTGACATTGGCCCATCTGTTACACAAGGACGTTCACAGACCCAGATGTTTGCTTTGTTTAGGCAGCTGGCTGTAACTGCGCTCTCAGCTCTCTCAACAACAGAGAACAAGTATTTTTCACCTCGAAGTCTGCTTGTTCTATTCAAATCCTCCAGCATAATTGTGCATCAAAACTCTGCTTCTCAAGTTCAGTTCCTGGAGCATGCTCTCATTCTGCCTTATGCAGTACAGTTACAGGCAGAACTGTATCGTTTGCATCAGTGTTCATTTCGTCCAAAATAACTATGACGAAAACGAATGACGATAACGAGATGCAATGAAAATGTTTTTGATAACTGTAGCAAATTAGTTTTCATTTTAGTTGACGAAAATGTGACGAGACGAGAATTCCACCTGAGACAGGAATTTTGACAGGAAGCTCCTCTCATCACTTTTTTCCGGTCTGATTGAGCTTATATGCACGGCTCTCCCACTCAGCTCCCGGGCTGTCACTTCAGTCACTCGTCAATCTTTTGATCTGATGCACAGCCAGGACACTATTGTAACTAACCTAAGCTAGAAACAATCATGTTTACACTCTATTACGTGTAATTTAGTGTGCTGTGGTATTTGGGTAGAGATCAGACCTTTATGTACTACTACTACTACTGTAATTCTAAAGGGAGTTATCCCTATGCTCATTCAGGAGGACTCTTATGTTCCAAAAGCCCAAATACAGATGTAGGATCTTAATTTGAGCAATTTTGCTACAGCAGGAAAATAATCCTGCAGCAAAAGGAAATGTGGATTACAATTATTGGAGAAAAAAATGTGTAGGGGTTGATACATTTTTCATTGGGGCAAATCAAGTCTGACATTTTAAAGTGTAAATTACAAACTTTAGAAGCCTTTCTAAACCTTGAATACACTACAAGTTTGCATTACAAAGGAGTAATTAAAATGAGATCCTACATCTGTATGCACCCTAAAACTTAAAACTTCCCCTTAGCACAGATGAGTTGTTCCTCCAATTCAGTGCCTTTTGAAAGGAGTCACTTGGTGTAACTTTATCTTCATAAATGACTTTGTCAAAGCAACAAAATAACTAGTGCTTTACAATGATGGTGAAAACTTGGAGAAATGTTGGGGTTAAGTGGATTCAAATCTTCCTAGAATCATAGAGGGTGCACGGAGGGACATGTCAAAGTGCAGATTTTTGGCACTTTAGCAAGTCTTTATTTATATTAAAAATTCGGTTTATTGAATTCAATTCTTCATGTGGTYTATACTAAAAGGCACTTCATTTAATATAACAGGCTTTTAAAATKCAATATTGGTGCACGATTTCTACTTAAAATATCAAAGGGTTGGGTCCTCCCCAGTGGCACAGCTAGAGACGTTACTACAGACCCGGGTTCATTCCCGGGCTGTGCCACAACCGGCCGTGGCCGGGAGTCCCATAGGACGACGCACAATTGGCCTAGCGTCGTCCGGGTTAGGGGAGGGTTTGGCCGGTGGGGCCTTGGCTCATCGCGCTCTAGCGACTCCTTGTGGCGGGTCGGGTGCCTGCAGGCTGACCCAGGTCGCCAATTGAACGGTGTTTCCTCCGAAACATTGGTGCGGCTGGCTTCCGGGTTAAGCTGGCGGGTGTTAAGGAGCGCGGTTAGGCGGGTTATGTTTCGGGGGACGCGGGTTATGTTTCGGGGGACGAGTTGCAGCAAAATTTGCAAAATTGGGAGAAAGAGTGTAAAATACAAAAAAATATATAATAATAATAATATCAAGGGTTCTTTTCGTGGAACGACCCAGATCTATAATCAGAGCTTTGAGCTTTCATCCCAATTTAGGCCTCTTTACGCTAAACTACTTTGACGACACAAACTAGGTCCAGAAGAGATACTTGTGTAGTTTAAAGAGACGGCTCTAGATTCAAATCGCTCTTTAATATATTTCTCTCGCACAACATCCGGAGGTACGGCGGTAGTGTGGGAGACATATACACTACATACCCCCCTCTGGATGGTTCAATGTTAAGACGATGGCTCTCCCACACCACGTCCCTGTAATAATTACCCTAATTACCTTAATACCACTAGACAGCATTTTTGCTCTGTTAGCCAAATTGAAAATGAAAGGCTTTTAAAAAATCCACACATTTGTGAATCATTGCATTAATCAAGTGTGCAACACTATGCACAATATGGTTTAGATGAGAAGCTCATGTATAGTTTGAATTGCTATCCTTATTTGGTTTGTCTGTCTACTATGGAATTTACGGTATGCTAATAGCGTCACTCACACATGAAGCAGGAATGTGGCTTTGGCCACATGACATCCAAGGCTAGTGTAAACAGAAAAATAGAACATCTGATGTTGAAGAGCTAGATCTCACTAGATATATTTTACTACATAGGGCAACTTTGACACACACACACACAGAGATTAGTCTCCCCCCCCCCCCCAGGCTGCAGATGAAAGGGTTCAGGCTGGGGAACAGCTTGTCCAGTGTAACCTCATTCTAACAGAGCCTGCCCAAGGCGAGGCCAGGGGCACTCTGTCAGACAGCGACCACAACAGTAGAGTTGCCAATACACTTAAGAGAAGGTCTAATGTGTGTGGGTGCATGCACACCTGTTCTGAATAAAACACATTCATTGTGTTGGATTTGTGTGTGTTTTCCCCAAAATAGATGTACAAAATAGGGTTTCATYTGAATATTAATGAACTCAATGTCTTTGCTGAACATGGAATAATACAGAGGAGGGATAACTCTCTCTATATGTCCGTGACTGTATAATGTAAGGATTAGGTTTAGGCAAATAATACATGTAAAACTTCAGCTATCTCCTCTGAGTAATACTAGACCTGTCTCTCCCATTCATCACATTGTCTTGTGTCTTCAGCCCTGCCTGGCTGACATACTGCTTATGTACATCTGCTTTGAATAATCACACAGAGTCCCATAACCCCTGCTATTAACCCGGAGACTTTGTCATTAGGGATGAGCATTTGAAATTATTTCAATATTGGAATAATATGTTATTTTTTCGGATATCCGGATAGTGGAAATACAAGTGTTTTAAAGGATTTTTCATTATTTTTAACTTCAATGGAGACTTGCTCGCACCAGAGAGCGAGTTCGGTGCACCGTGCGCTGTGCTTGTTTCAGCAGAAGGGGGGAGGGGCAAGATAGGAGCAGGGGCCTGTGTGTGTCACAGTCTGTGTGTGGCACAGAGGGAGAGAGAGAGAGAGAAAGTAGCAAATCTGACTTGTGCTAGTTGACAAACTTGTTGTTGCCATAGGCTATCTTTCATACCATCTGTTAGTGCCTGTATGGACTGCATCAAATGGTTGTAAAGAAGCTAGCTAGCTACAGTAGCAAGGCTAATTGAAGCTATTTAGAGGCATCTTTGTCTTCATATGAACTCCATTCATATGAAACAACAGCCTACCTGTTAGTTGATCATTGTAGCCTACTCCTTCACATTTAGCCAACTTAAATCCTTAATTTTAATTCAATTTTAATTAGAAATCTCCCTCTTCACTTGCCACACATGGAGCCTCTGACTGTAACGCCGCTTCTTTGATTGACTGACAATAACAACAAGCTACAAGTGTGGAGTGTAATCATAAAAACTATCATAAAACTATTGTTTTATAAACATTTAGAATGTAATGGTCTATCCTTGTAGGCTATGTAGCAATGTCACATTTGTATTGAATTACAAAGCCTTTAAAAAATATATAKTTGAATAACTGTGCCCATCCCTATTTATAATCTCCTCCTCTCTCTCTCTTTTCCTCTCCTCTACTCTACTCTCTCCGTGAGGGGCAGAAGGAATCGATATGTTTCAGGGCCTCACCGTTACTTATTGCATACTTAGGAGGAGATATTTGCAGGCCCTACTCTCTCCGATCTCCTCTCGCTCTGTGGAGTTTGTCTGTAGATGTCACACACACACACACACACACACACACAGTGCAGTGATTCTGGAGGCTGTGGCAGTGGCCTTATGGTTTATGTATCTCCTCTCTCCATAAGCCAGACAGTGTCTAACAGCCCAGCATTAGATTTGCATTTGTTTGTTTGCTTTGCATTTGTTTGACTGTAGTTAGCTTCATTTCCTTTTTTCAATAAGATAATTTATTGGGCTAGACACTATGACTAGACAGACACTACCCACTGGACCGCCTATATCGAGCAGAAAGTTCTGGCACATTTGCCTACAGCAGGGTGATGAAACACACACACACACACACACACACACACACACACACACACACACACACGTCTCAGCAGATTAATGAGATTTGTCTCCTAACTCTCACTTTAGATGTTGCTGGGCAGTTTGTAAAGTCTGTATGCGGCTGTAGGACCTAACCATTAGAGTGTTGACGGCCACATGAAAGCCAACGTGGGAGGCAGACTGTGGATAGTTGTCTCTCATGTCATGGTTGTTTCATTACCAGAGCTAATGGGTGGGTGTGTGTGTGTGTGTTCCTCTCTAGGTGCGTTGGGTGGAGCAGCAGGTGTCGAGGCGGAGGAAAAAGAGGGATGACTACAACGAACCATCCGACCCCAAATTCCCCCAGCAGTGGTACCTGGTGAGCAAGGTAGTAATAATAATGATTTATTTATTTTATATAGCACTTTTTATTACAGAAAGAATCTCAAAGGCACTTTCTCAAAGGTAAAAGTCAGATCCCCCATAGCACTGTAAACCTCTATACTGTACCGAAGCCAGGAGTTCTCCCTTGTTGAACACATTGGACCATTTTAATTAGATCCTCTTTAACACCCCTTTGATATTATCTAAAATGTATAAGACAGCAACATACATACCTGTAGTGATATAGGGATTATGCCAAGGCAGCTGTGTTAAATGCCTCAAGGAAAACAAGATCTAATCAAATGAGCTAATTGAATAGCTGTCTCCAGGCATTTAGAGTCCCCGTAGGGAAATGATAGAAATGCACTTCGCTACTGTTTACCCCGTTCACACCTTCAGACCAAAGAAACCTGCTGCCGTACAGAAAGGGCAGGATGTTCAGAGTATTTCAGTGAGAAACCRACTTTGTTTCCCCCAGTCTGTAAGTCTCTTGATATTTAGCTGAAACAGCTGGATATGCTGCCTGCTGAGAGCAGTCATCACCTGGGTATCGTTTATCAAACTGAATGTCGTCAAAAAAGCGCACTTTGTTTACTTCAACTGTCAAGGCCCAAGTTTATTTGCCATGTGTAATGAATAGTTGATGACAATGACTACATGAAAATAATACATTGTCTGCAGGCAGCACTGGAAGGACAAACACGAGAAGGACAGATTGCCAAAGTTTAAAGCTGATTAACAGGACTGTGACTCTGTTATCAACCGGTTGTCATTCATCAATATAAATGTCACCAAATGCTCCTCAGTTTGTCATCTGTTTGAAAGGCTCCAGATCAGAGCTAATGAAACCGAAGGTCATGATGAAACCTGTAGCACTGTTGCTTTCAGAAATAGACAATGTCCATCCTCCTTCTCGCATTTTCTCCTTCTCATAGGCTCAGGGATGCTTTGAATTCCCCTTATCCTCCTCCTCATTTTCTGAACTAAGCCATGTGGTGGTGTGAATGGATTAATTCCAGCATTGACTGGGCCAGACATAAATCACCTGTGAATGGAAGGCTGTGAAACTACCTCTGTCATTCAGCATTACTGCTCTAATCGGCTGAAGGCTCTGAGCCTGTTCTGCTGTTTGTTTGAGGCTGTTCCACCGTTCCTCTAAAGCCAAACACCGGAGGATTGTTTGTAATGAGGTTTGCATGGGATGAATGCAGATGTTATAGGGTGATATTGCATACAAGCCTTTTGGACAGTGTATACTAACCTTTTATTTGTCTTGTCTGAGTATTTCCTCATGGAATACAGGGTTTGCACATAGTAGGTACTGCCATAGACTGTTCAACAAACGATTGAAAATAGTTACAAAATTTGCTTCCTCATAGGCTGTATAAATAAGACGACATTATACTGTATGCCTCAAGGATTACACAAGCAGGAACTAACTGTCTTAGTCTGTGTAGTCCCTTAGACCATGTCAGCAGAACAGTGGCTTCCCTGGGGCTAAAGGCCCTGACAGTGTGTTGGCCCAGCAGGATGCTTGCCTTGTTAGGAGAAATCAGCAGGGAGGTTTGGGAGGTGGAAAAGGGACCCCTAGGGGGAAGCATATTTTTTCACTCTACCTCTTTCACTCTGTTTTTCTCTCTGCCTCCTTCCTTCTTTCACTTTCTCTCTTTTTTATATTTTTGTCTTCACTCTATCTATCTGTCACTTCCTACACATTCTCCTCTATCTCGCTTCCCTCTCCTGCATTTCTCCCTGCTGGKTAGAGTGGAGCTCTGTTTTTATAATTCCCCTGTGAGCAAGGCAAATGCTCTCACCAGGATCTCTCACTTATTCATATTTCCAGCTGCAGGCCTGCTTCCTCTGACAGGGAAATTATAGTCAGCCCCTGCTCTGTTCGGCTTAGCCCCGCCAAAGAGGCTTGTGTGTCAGACCCCCGGCGAGGGAGCTAAATTCGGGGGGGGTTCTTGCATTGGAATTATATTGAATTCTGCTTATATAGTCACGTTATACCACAATTAACATAAAGTTCAAATGCCGAGTCTCCGGGATCCTACTTTTAACTACTTTTGAAATCTCTGCTGCACTGTATCAGCACAATGGACAGCGGCCTACAGCTAGGCCGTTTTGGTAATGAATATAGGCTACAATATAAATAGGCTGTTTGTAAAGGTGAATTGCCCTATGTGAATGCAGCCGTACACACCGCTGTCTTACCAAAATAATGCAAACGTAATGCTGAAAGTATTAGCCTAGTTATTCATGCATACAAACAAAAATACTGAATAGCAGTTTGGCTTAGAATACTGACAACTGTGAATGTGAACGAATGCAAACAGAACAAAACAGAAATACCAAGTAGTAGATCTAGTAAACAAAATATCAGATCGATAAAGGCATGACACAATCATTATTTAGGCTACTTACTTTAACAAAAAACAAATGCAGTAAACAAAAGGTGAATGGAGATCCAAATAACCAAAACATGTCCTACAGCCTACTACAGTGAGATGCAGCCATGTACAGTTTTCTTGCCAAATAAATAGGCCTATACAAGCCGCTTCAAACATGGAAAATCATGCCGCTCGCTCTTGAGTTAAGCAACGCGTTGTGATATGGCACAATACACTTCTGTGAATCAAATTTGAYCCACGTAATCAATKAAGCAAYGCCGGCCTACCATAAACATGTTTCTAATACGTACAGTTCCATTTACAGCAACAAAAACCAATAGGCTACCAAGAAAACCATAAYAGCATCTGCAGTAACAGAGTATTCCAGACACTCTCGTTCTATGAACCAGTTGCTATTAAATGAACGTTTTTGGACAGAAAGACTGCGGCTAGGGTAGGATTCCAGGCTAACCTGGGCTGGCTCCTCTGTTCCAATATCATCAGAAATAGTCGGAGATGGAAACTGCTGTGGAGCCATTWTCCTGGCGGAACTTGTGGAGGCGTGGATAGGCTCTGCACACKGAGCTAGCTGGAGCTCGGCAGCATCATCGCTGCTGGGCTTAGCGGCAGCCTCGGTGGTATGATGCTGCTGCTGCTCATCGTTCTCCTTCTCCTTTGTTTGGGTACTTTGGCAAAGGCAATTTCTGATATCCATTGTGGCAGATTAGCTGGTTCAAGCTGGCTAAATAGGCCAAGGCTAATAACACTAACACGTTTTACAGCTAGCTAGCTAAGAGTGAAGCAGCTTCAACGGTAAACTTKACCCCGCCCTTATCAAATACTACAGGCGGTGGCATACATAACCGGCCAGTGGCTTTCCATAGCCCCCCAATACACACCGCGGCACGCTCTGTCCACTGTGCAGATTTTTTTTGTGCCGACCTGTCACTCAATTAGGACTGTCCCCGACTAAAAAAATTCTTGGTCGACCAGGAGTTGATTGGTAGAAATGTTAAAACATGTATTTTTCCATATATTGACAAATCCTATGTGTTTTAATCAAATCAACTATATTCACTGAGCTTGTCTGATGCTTTAAGCAAACGGTTTGATTCAATAAATAAGATACCCAAATGACTAGAGGGAGTCCGACCAGCAATTGATTAGATTTYTATTTAACTAGGCAAGCCAGTTAAGAACAAATTATTATTTACAATGACRGCCTACCRRGGAACACTGGGTTAACTGCCTTGTTCAGGGGCAGAACGACAGATTTTTACCTTGTCAGCTCGGGTATTTGATCCAGCAACCTTTTGGTTACTCTAACCACTAGGCTACCTGCCGCCCCTGATTGTGCCGGGCCAGGCTCAGACTTGCGCTGTGTAAAAAAAAAAAAAAAAAACTGTGAGTGACTGTGACTAGCACCCGTTGTGTGTCTCTCTCCTTCCTGCTGCAGCAACCACCACAGAACGTCAAAGTGTTTATCGAGCTGTACTTGTTGCTGAAACTGCAACATAATTGCAGCCATTTCTGACTGAAAAGTTCTGTTACCAAAACCCATAATTTGTTTAGGAAAAACATTCCCTTTTATCCTCAACCCTTGCTCTCTTTACGTGACATGTATGCATCGCATGCACGCGACCAAATATAGTATTACTAGAGAACGTTGCTTATGTAATTATTACTTTGTTTTACTAGAGGACGATTCGATACGTTTTTTCCAAACTGTCCCCTGTAATTCGTAGTTTTGTTCAATAAATTGACAGTTATGACGAAAGCCTGGAGGTTTTTATTCTAGGCGTGAAGATACAGTATTTGTCATTGCCGTCAGCTGGTCCAACCCCTGAAATACATGAAAAACAAAAAGATGTACAGCATTAAAGAAGAGCCAACAGAGTAGTAGTTCAACAGGAAAAAGGGTTGGGCAACACTGGCCTAAAATGCTCCAACTAGCACATGTTGCTTGTAAGAGTGCCACTCCTGCAACACGGCAGCCTCTGGCACTCCAGAACGGCCTGGAGAGGAGGGTTCGGTTAAAGGTACTTTTAATAGCTGAACCCGAGCCCAGAACTGCTCCCTGGTCTTGGTCTTCTCCACCTGGCCTCTCCCTCTTTTCCTTGATGTTGAATGTGCCCAAACCCATTGGGTCATCGAGGTCCTGGTGGAGTTGGCTCAGAAATAAACACATAATGCTGTACACTAGTACAGACTAAATATGCACAATTTCTTTTAGACCTTAGCCTAATTAAAGGAAAGTTGACTAACCATGTGGTGTATTATATAGCCATGGCTTCAGTCTGTCAATTTTAAGCCACTTTGGGTCCCATCCGAATTGCCGGTGGTGCGCACTTGGCCTTACTCCTCTCTTCTCAACTTAATTATTCAGACCCTTTGCTATGAGGCTCGAAATTGAGCTCAGGTGCATCCTGTTTCCATTGATCATCCTTGAGATTTTTCAACAACTTGATTGGAGTCCACCTGTGGTAAATTCAATTGATTGGACATTATTTGGAAAGGCACACACCTGTCTATATGAGGTCCCACATTTGACAGTGTATGTTAGAGCAAAAACCAAGCCATGAGGTCGAAGGAATTGTCCATGGAAACCCGAGACAGGATTGTGTCGGCACAGATCTGGGGAAGGGTACCAAAATATTTCTGCAGCATTGAAGGTCCCCAAGAACACAGTGGCCTTCATCATTCTTAAATGGAAGAAGTTTGGAACCACCAAGAAACTTCCAGAAGGACAACCATCTCTGCAGCACTCCACCAATCAGGCCTTTATGGCAGAGTGGCCAGACGGAAGTCACTAAAGTAAAAGGCTCATGACAGCACGCTTGAAGTTAGCCAAAAGGCACCCAAAGGACTCTCAGACCATGAGAAACAAGATTCTCTGGTCTGATGAAACTAAGATTGAATTCTTTGGCCTGAATGCCAAGGGTCACGTCTGGAGGAAACCTGGCACAAATGTTTTTCAGCGGCAGGGACCAGGAAACTAGTCAGGATCAAGGGAAAGATGAATGGAGCAAAGTACAGAGAGATCCTTGATGAAAACCTGCTCCAGAGTGCTCAGGACCTCAGACTGGGGGTGAAGATTCACAACGACCCTAAGCACACAGCGCAGGAGTGGCTTCAGGACAAGTATCTGAGTGTCCTTGAGTGGCCCAGCCAGAGCCTGAACTCGATCGAACATCTCTGGAGAGACCTGAAAGTATCTGTGCAGCGACACTCCCCATCCAACCTGACAGAGCTTGAGGGGATCTGCAGAGAAGAATGGGAGAAACTCCCCAAATACAGGTGTGCCAAGCTTGAAGCGTCATACCCAAGAAGAGACTGTAATCGCTGCCAAAGGTGCTTTCTTTAAAGTACTGACTAATGGGTCCAAATACTTATGTAAATGTGATATTTCAGGTTTTTATATTTAATACGTTTGCGTACATTTCTTCAAAAAAACAGTTTTGCTTTGTCACAATGGTGTTTTGTGTAGATTGAGGAGGGGGAAACTATGTAATCCATTCTAGAATAAGGCTGTAACGTAACAAAATGGAAAAAGTGAAATGGTCTGGAAACTTTCCGAATACACTGTACATGCTGTGTTTCATTTTGGAACGTTGACCTGCCTACGTACTGTAGATCGCAAGCCCATAGTTAGTCAATAGGGCTAACTGGTTAGCTAATAGTACTGTTAGCTAGCCAGATGACCACAAAGAATTGTTAGCTTAGCTACCAATGAATAATTGACATCTATCTTGCATAATATTAGTTTTAATATTAGATTCACATAGATTATTACGATTCACATATATAACTGATAATTATGAAGTAAAAAGTTTGCTTTGTGTATATCTTGGAAGAAGGTTCAGTGAATGGGGAGCTGAAGTGTGAAGTAATACAGTAGGGGGAGTGAGTCCTTTTCAAATCTATTGTTTTACTCATTCTCCACACTCGTCCTCACAAGAACGTACTCAAGAGAACGTGGTCGGAGAATGCGCTCGGAGCATGAGAGTGTAGAGCACGGTGGTATGCATATTGAGAAACACCCTGTGTCTTTGTGATAGCAATGGCTTCATGAATGCTTGTTCTTCTGTGTTCTCTTCAGTCCAACCCCAGCGAAGCAGACCTAAATGCCAGGGGAGCGTGGTCCCAGGGGTACACTGGGAGAGGAGTGGTGGTCACCATCCTGGATGACGGCATAGAGAAAGACCACCCAGACCTTGCCTCCAACTACGTGAGTACTGCAACCACAACCTGCTCTGTCTCGATAGATGGAAGAAGTACGTGACGAATCGCCTATTAATTTTTKGGGGGAGCTCATATTATTCTTTCTACCTTCTGAAAATACCTCTTATATTTTGTGACAACTGATGCGTCTTCTCCTTCAGTGTCGAACTAAACATGTAACTGTCATTGATCTACAAGTCATTTTGCATGCTGAACAACCCCAGACAATATCAGTAGCCTAGTCAAAYGGTGCAATGTGCCCAGCTTTGTGGGCTGACAACAMATTTTTCACATCTGATCTTTTACATCTTCAGGGCACTTTCAGCATTCAAATGTGAAAACGGCTTGCACTATATTAGGCTTTATTAGTTGAGTGCCAACCTATGTACAGTCCATTTGGAAAGTATTCAGACCCCTTGACTTTATACACATTTTGTTACGTTACAGCCGTATTCTAAAATGTATTAACATTTTTTTAAAGTGGTGGACTCCAATCAAGTTGTAGAAACATCTTAAGGATGATCAATGGAAACAGGATGCCGCTGAGCTCAATTTCGAGTCTCATAGCAAAGAGTCTGAATACTTATGTGAATGTAATATCAGTTTTTTATACATTTGCATACACTTCTAAAAACCTGTTTTTGCTTTGTCATTATGGGGTATTGTGTGTAGATTGATGAGGAGAAAAAAACTGTTAATTCATTTTAGAATAAGGCTGTAACGTAACAAAATGTGGAAGAAGTGGAGTGGTCTCAATACTTTCCAAATGCACTGTAATTTGCAAGGTTATTGTTATCAATGCGCTGTTGAAAATGTTTTTTTTACCAGAGACACTCTTATTTGACTTTACCTGCTGAACAGGGCTTACAATAGATTTTATTTTGATTGTCCAGGTTCTCCATCTGCAATGGTTTAGGTAATTTCGCTTTCAACAATCAGTGTATATGGTCATTTTTAGATATAAAGGTGTGAAAATACTTACTTTTTTGGGGGGTATTTGTACTTTACTTTACTATTTATATTTTTAACTACGTTTTACTCCACTACATTCCTAAAGAAAATATGTACTTTTTATTCCCATCAATTTTCCCTAGCACCAAAAAGTACTTGTTACATTTCAAATGTTCAGGCAGGACAGAATTATGGTCCAATTCATGCAGCTATCAATATAATGCATTGTCATCCCTCCTGCCTTTGATCTGGTGGACTCACAAAACACAAATACTGCATTTGCAAATGATATCTAAGTGCTGGAGTGTGCCCCTGTCTGTCTGTAAAATACAAACAAACATTTGTGCCATTTGGTTTGCTTAATATAAGGAATTTAWTGTATAGCATTTACTTTTTACTTTTACTCAAGAATGACAATTGGGTACTTTTTCCACAGCTGTACTTTAGTACATTTAAAACCAGATACTTTTACTCAAGTAGTATTTTACTGGGTGRCTTTTACTTTAACTTGAGTCATTTTCTGTTAAGTATCTGGTTACTTTTACTCAAGTATGACAATTTCGTATTTTTTTCCACCAGGGTAAAGTTGATAATTTCATAATGAGGACAGAAATCAAGCTCACTTCATAAACCTTCCAAACGGTCAGAATGGGTGAAATCCAAAGTTCTGTTATATATTCATTGGCTATGTCATAACTAATTTGTAAATTATAAATATTGATACATTACTAGCCCCCACAACATCATCTGCAAAAATGACAGGTTAATTTGTGGGTGATGGGTGATTTCAGAACCAAAGTGGAGTGACAACATAGGCCACATTGCCTGCCAAATCTGATAGTGGTAGTGGGTGGTATATGCCTAGTCTCCCTAATGGGTCACCTAAGGTGCCTACATAGTACGTACACCATAGACATACATAATTAACACACACACACCCACACAAGTCAGCTCAGATAGATCCAACTCAGAGGCACAGTTCATGAGCTCCATCAGCAGCAGATTTTCATTTTATTTATGCAACAAATGTTAGTGCATCGAACCGCATGGAACCAAGTCGCWTCGATTCGTTCTCTAATAAAATCGAATCGCACTGAATCGTTTACAAATTAAAACTTATCGTTCCTGTATCGTATCGGAGCCTATGTGTCTAGATACATATCAAATCGTCTTGAAAGGGAAAGATGCACATCCCTAATACCTACCTCAAATTACTTTCCAGGAATTGCTTTCGTTTGAGTGCAGCAACAGATGGAGGAAAAGAGACTCTTAAAATCCAATTTATGCTTGATCTGACAATGTGGTCGGAGGCTTCGCATGGAGGGTGTTACGGAATTGCGGAGCCTTCGGAGACATGCAGTGGCCAAATCGAGCTCCGTACCGCATCGCCGTGTGCTTCTCAAATTTTGGAACAATGCGGAGGGCTCTGTATAGCTCCGCATTAACATTATTAGTTCACGGTAGGTGGGGGCGGGAGGTTCTGTAAAAAACAGAAACTCACCGTTGGCTCTGACTTCTGCGGAGGCCGCATTGCAATAAATGGTGTACGGCCAATGCAGACGTCGGATTGACGATGCAGAGCCTTTAAGRCTATTGAGATGCATCCTGAGAGTGGTCACTCTCACTATTACCATATCCTCACTTCCTTAACATGAAAGGAAAGGATACTCTTCAGCCATAGCCCCAGTCTCACATCTCAGACACCTGTTTCCATCTCTGTTCCCAGGACCCTGATGCCAGCTATGATGTTAATGATGGAGACTCTGATCCCCAGCCACGCTACACACAGCGCAACGAGAACAGGTACTGTAATGGGATTTCCCTGCTCTGCCCCACACTCCTAAACTGGACCATACATACAGTACATACAGCCAAATGAGCTATGTCAAAAGTGTGTTAGATTGTGCAAGCTTATTTTGCAGGTTCACTGCATCGTGTAACGCTGTGTTTCTTTCAGAATAGGCCCTCAAGCAAGCCCTTGTCTTTCAGTCTGTCTGCCCTCATTTACAAACAGCAACAGCCCACAGCAGTCAAACAACACTGCTTCTCTGACAGTGTCGTCCATTAATAACTTGAGGGGATTGTTGACTGGTGATTTAATCGTATGAAATACGATACGCCCTGTAACAGTGCTTCTTACAGCCCAGCGTCAGAGACTATCCTAGAGGTTCTTATCTATGTCGTTGTCCCAATATKTATTTTCCCCCAAACCAATTAGGCCAGATTAATCAAATCCAATTGAATTTGTCACATGCTTTGTAAACAACAGGTTTAGACTAGCAGTGAAATGCTTACTAACGGCCCTTTCCAAAATGCAGAGAGAAAAAAATGAAATAATAGAMAAATAATAACAGAAGGAATAAATACACAATGAGTAACGATAACTTGGCTATGTACACAGAGTACCAGTACTGAGTCGATGTACAGTGCCATCGGAAAGTATTCAGACCCCTTGACTTATTCCACATTTTGTTACAATTCTAAAATTGATTCAATAAAACATTTTCCTCAGCAATCTACACACAATACCCCATACTGTCGAAACAGAAATATCTTATTTACATAAGTATTCAGACCCTTTGCTATGAGACTCGAAATTGAGCTCAGGTGCAACCTGTTTCCATTAAGCATCCTTGATGTTTTTACAACTTGATTGGAGTCCACCTGTGGTATATTCAATTGATTGGACAGGATTAGGAAATGCACAGACCTGTCTATATAAGGTCCCACAGTTGACAGTGCATGTCAGAGTAAAAAACAATCCATGAGGTTGAAGGAATTGTCCGTAGAGCTCCGAGACAGGATTGTGTCAAGGGTTAACAGATGTGAAATGGCTAGCTAGTTAGCGGGTACGCGCTAATARCGTTTCAATCGGTTACGTCACTTGCTCTGAGACTTGAAGTAGGGTTTCCCCTTGCTCTGCAAGGGCCGCGGCTTTTGTGGAGCGATGGGTAACGACGCTTCGTGGGTGTCAGTTGTTGATGTGTGCAGAGGGTCCCTGGTTSGCGCCCGTGTCGGGGYGAGGGGACGGTCTAAAGTTATACTGTTACAAAGGCACATATCTGGGGCATGGTACCAAAAAATGTATTCGGCATAGAAGTTACCCAAGAACACAATGGTAGAGTGGCCAGACGGAAGCCACTCCTCAGTAAAATGTGCATGACAGCCTGCTTGGAGTTTGCCAAAAGGCGCCTAAAGGACTCTCAGAACATAACAAACAAGATTCTCTGGTCTGATGAAAGATTGAAYTMTTTTGCCTGAATACCTTCGGGACAAGTCTCTGAATGTCCTTGAGTGGCCCAGCCAGAGCCCGGACTTGAACCCGATCGAACATCTCTGGAGAGACCTGAAAATAACTGTGCAGCAACACTCTCCATCCAACCTGACAGAGCTTGAGAGGATCTGCAGAGAAGAATGGGAGAAACTCCCCAAATACAGGTGTGCCAAGCTTGTAGCGTCATACCCAAGAAGACTCAAGGCTGTTATCGCTGCCAAAAGTGCTTCAACAAAGTACTGCGTAAAGGGTCTGCATTGTGTCCCGCCACCCACCACCCGCCAACCCCTCTTTTACGCTACTGCTACTCTCTGTTCATCATATATGCATAGTCACTTTAACCATATMTACATGTACATGCTACCTCAATCAGCCCGACTAACCGGTGTCTGTATGTAGCCTCGCTACTGTTATTKTTCACTGTCTTTCTATTGTTTTTATTTCTTTACTTACCTATTGTTCACCTAATACCTTTTTTGCACTATTGGTTAGAGCCTGTAAGTAAGCATTTCACTGTAAGGTCTACACCTGTTGTATTCGGCGCACGTGACAAATAAACTTTGATTTGATTTGAATACTTATGTAAACGTGAAATTTAAGTTTTTTTTTTTTTTTACATGGGTTAGCTTTATCATTATGGGGTATTGTGTGTAGATTGACTAATTCTTTTTTTTAAATCAATTTTAGAATAAGGCTGTAACGTAACAAAATGTGGGTCTGAATACTAGTCAATGGGTCTGAATACTTTCCGAATGCTCTGTAGATATGTACATATAGGCAAGGATAAAGTGACTAGGCAACAGGATAGATAAAAAACAGTATCAGCAGTGTATGTGAAGGGTTAGTGCAAAAAGTGTCAACACCACCACTTCCACCACCACCTCAGAGCTTGAGGAACTTTGTTTGTAGCTAGTACAGTAGTTTATTTGCCCCTGGCTGATACCAGCTCCTCTCTCCCGGCTTTTGGTGATTGAAGTAAAAAAGCGCTGGTCCTAAAGTAAAAGGGGGTTTCCAAATCGCCTCCTCCTCAGCCCCTTACTCCCTCAGCGTGACCCCAGCGTGTGGCTGTGTCTTCTGCCATGGCKCCATCTCCCGTGGATGAGATTAGACACTGAATTCCTCCCGCCTCTGAAACACACAGCAGGATTTGCCACAAATCTCCCCCTTTTATTCTGGAACAAATGCCAGTCTTTTTTATTGTATATATATATATATTGTAATTTTACCAACATTTTCTCCCAATTGGTAGTTTCGATCTTGTCTCATCGATGCAACTCCCCAATGGGCTCGGGAGAGGCAAAGGTCGAGACATGCATCCTACGAAACATGACCCGCCAAGCAGAGCTGCTTCTTAACACAGTGCTCGCTTAACACRGAAGCCAGCCCACCAACATGTCGGAGGAAACACTGTTCGACTGACTACCGAAGTCAGCTTGCAAGCGCCTGGCTCGCCACAAGGAGTCACTAGAGCACGATGAGGCAAGGAAGTCGTGCAACGATTGTGCTTTTTTCGCAAATGCGCTTTTGTTAAATCATCCCCCGTTTGGCGAAGTTGGCTGTCTTTGTTAGGAAGAAATAGTCTTCACACAGTTCGCAACAAGCCAGGCGGCCCAAACTGCTGCATATACCCTGACTCTGTTGCAAGAGAAGTGACACCATTTCCCTAGTTAAAATAAATTAATGTTAGCAGGCAATATTGACTAAATATGCAGGTTTAAAAATATATACTTGTGTATTGATTTTAAGAAAGGCATTGATGTTTATGGTTAGGTACACGTTGGAGCAACGACAGTCCTTTTTCGCAAATACGCACCGCATCGATTATATGCAACGCAGGACATGCTAGATAAACTAGTAATATCATCAACCATTTGTAGTTAACCTTTGATTATGATTGACTGATTGTTTGTTTTTTATAAGTTTAATGCTAGCTAGCAACTTACCTTGGCTTCTTACTGCATTCATGTAACAGGCAGGCTCCTCGTGGAGTGCAATGTAAAGCAGGTGGTTAGAGCGTTGGACTAGTTAACTGTAAGGTTGCAAGATTGAATCCCCGAGCTGACAAGGTAAAMATCTGTCGTTCTACCCCTGAACAAGGCAGTTAACCCACCGTTCCTAGGCCGTCATTGAAAATAAGAATGTGTTCTTAACTGRCTTGCCTAGTTAAATAAAGGTGTAAAAAAAATCACAMAAAAAATCGGCCAAATCGGTGTCCAAAAATACCGAATTCCGATTGTTATGAAAACTTGAAATCGGCCCTAATTAATCGGCCATTCTGATTAATCGGTCGACCTCTAGTATCTACTGTACATATTGAAGTGATTAATAATGGATTGGAATTACCGAAAGCATTTWAGTCCACTGTTTTATTCTGCCTCTACAGAAGAGATTCCCTCTTTTCCCCACTGGGAGAAAAGCAATTGGTTTGCATAGTCAAGGCCAAAGGCTTTCACTTTGACCAGGGACCTTGTTTCCATCGTTGCCTGGAGTAGTACTAGAGTAGCTCTGCCTAGTCCACCCCTGCCCCCTGTCTGTTTGAGGCAGGTTCCACTCAGTTCTGCTGACTAGGGAACCTTGGTTATTACTGCATTGTCGGAACTAGAAGCACAAGCATTTCGCTACACTCGCATTAACATCTGCTAACCATGTGTATGTGACTAATAAAATTTGATTTGATTTGATAGGGAACACAGGACTACTCCTTGGTTGGTTAAGCTTCTCCTTTCCAGATCCGCTGCTGCTGCACAGAAATTCAGAAAGTGCACAGATACAGTTCCCTGAAAAATGATTAGCCCCCTTTCTGATTTTCTGTTTTTGCATATTTTTGACACTGAATGCTATCAGATCTTCAACTAGAACCTAATATTAGATTAAGGGAACCCGAATGAACAAATAACACAACATAGTGATACTTTTTTCATTTATTTCATAAACAAAGTTATGCAACACCCAATGCCCTCGTGTGAAAAAGTAATTATACCTTTAGCTGCAATGACTGCAACCAAACGCTTCCTGTAGTTGTTGATCAGTCTCTCACATCCCTGTGGAGGAMTTTTGGCCCTCTCTTCCATGCAGAATTGCTTTAACTCAGCTACATTGGTGGTTTGTCAACCATGAACTGATCATTTCAGGTCCTGCCACAACATCTCAATCGGGTTTAGGTCTGGACTTCGACTATAGGCCATTTCTATAGGCCATGCTCCCGAGTGGCGCAGTGGTCTAAGGCACTGCATCTCAGTGCAAGATGTGTCACTACAGTCCCTGGTTCGAATCCAGACTGTATCACATCCGGCTGTGATTGGGAGTCCCATAGGGCKGCGCACAATTGTCCCAGCGTCGTCCGGGTTTGGCCGGGGTAGGCCGTCATTGTAAATAAGAATTTGTTTTTAACTGACTTGCCCAGTTAAATAAAGGTATAATAAAARATTGTTGCTTTTGGGCCATTCTGGACTTGCTTGTGTGTTTTGGATCATTGTCTTTCTGCATGTTCCATGTGCTCTTCAGCTCACGGATGGATGGCCTGACATTCTCCTTTAGAATTATCTGATACAGAGCAGAATTCATGGTTCCTTCAATGATGGCAAGTCGTCCGTGTCCTGAGGCAGCAAATCATCCCCAAACCATCACACTACCACCACCATGCTTGACCGTTGGTATGAGGTTGTGGAATGCAGTGTTTGGTATTTGCCAGACATAGCAAGGACTGATCAACAACTACAAGAAGTGTTTGGTTGCAGTCATTGCACCACCAGTTATTGTGTGTAAGGGGGAAATTACTTTTTCATACAGGGTCATTAGGTGTGAAAATGACTGCAAAAGTGTAAACATTTTGTTATTCATTCAGGTTTCCTTTATCTAATATTGGGTTTTGGTTAAATATCTCATAATATTCAGTGTCAGAAATATGCAAAAATTGAGAGAATCTGAAACACCTCGAATACTTTATCACGGCACTGTATACACATGGTACCTAAGCAAGCACATGCACACACAGTACAGACACAGTACACTACACACACAGTACACTACACACAGAGTTCGGCTGTTGCTGTCAAGGTAATTATCCAGGACGGAATCAATATCTGACCATGAAATGAGAAGCAAGTGTGTCTCTGTCAATAGCTCTGAGCACTGTGTGTTTGGAGTGACCTGAGAAGAAATTATAGCAGATGAGTACAGTAAATCCCCATAGAGGCGTGCGGCCAGATGCTGAGTAATGCTCTCCGCCTCCCCACAATGGGATTATATGAATATTTTCATGGGGAGAAAAGGGAACAGGAGACTTAAGTCGGAAGCTTACGTCCCCTTCCCCTGCCAAGGCTGGTTCATTTGTATTGGTGACATGCAAGGTTGGGTTTTGAATTTGCATCCATTTAGTAGTTGTTCTGGGTAGATGCTTTGTACTGCAAGTTGGCAGGACTGGCAGGTACTGTTGAAAGGGTTTCAAGCCAGGTGAGGCTCTCACCCGAGCAGGTMATTCTTTTGTGCGCCATCATCAGAATGTTTGTCCTCTCTCAGTGCTTTCTCTCCTCCTCTCCTCCATTACAGTGCTGTCAATACTGTGGATTGGAGATTGGAGAGGGTGAGAAGAGCCTGAGATTCTAGTAGGTCCAGGTTTAGTTTATTTGTCACGTGCACGGCATACAGCAGGTGTAAAACAGTTCAGGGAAATGTTTACTTGCTAAGCTTTTTCCCAACAATTCAATATCTAGGTGAGAGGAAATAATATGAAGGAAATAATAAAGTAATAATATAGGTAAAAAATATATTTATATACACTACCGTTCAAAAGTTTGGGGTCACTTAGAAATGTTCTTGTTTTTGAAAGAAAAGCAACTTTTTTGTCGATTTAATATAACATCAAATTGATCAGAAATACAGTGTAGACATTGTTATTGTTGTAAAAAATATATATATATTTTTATTTCACCTTTATTTAACCAGGTAGGCCAGTTGAGAACAAGTTCTCATTTACATCTGCGACCTGGCCAAGATAAAGCAAAGCAGTGCGACACAAACACAGAGTTACACATGGAATAAACAAACGTCCAGTCAATAACACAATAGAAAAGGTCTATATACAGTGTGTGCAAATGGCATAGGAGGTAAGGCAATAAATAAGACATAATAGCGAAGTAATTACAATTTAACAAATTAACACTGGAGTGATAGATGTGCAGATTATGATGTGCAAGTAGAAATACTGGTGTGCAAAAAAAGTAAATAAAAACAATATGGGGATGAGGTAGGTAGTTGGATTGGCTATTTACAGATGGGCTGTGTACAGCTGCAGTGATTGGTAAGCTGCTCAGATAGCTGATGCTTAAAGTTAGTGAGGGAGATGTAACTTCAGCGATTTTTGCAATTTGTTCCAGTCATTGGCAGCAGAGAACTGAAAGGAAAGGTGGCCAAATAGGTGTTGGCTTTGGCGATGACCAGTGAGATATACCTGCTGGAGCGCATGCTACGGGTGGGTGGTGTTATGGTGACCAGTGAGCTGAGATAAAGTGGCGCTTTACCTAGCAAAGACTTATAGATGACCTGGCGACGAATWTGTAGCGAGKGCAAGCCGATGAGAGCATACATGTCGCAGTGGTGGTTGGTATATGGGGCTTTGGTAGACTCCATCCAGTTTGCTGAGTAGAGTGTTGGAGGCTATTTTGTAAATGACATAGCCGAAGTCGAGGATCGGTAGGATAGTCAGTTTTACGATGGTATGTTTGGCAGCATGAGTGAGTAGAGATGTCCAGAGTAGTGATGCTAGTCGGG
>NC_036866.1:33203781-33204347 GCF_002910315.2 Salvelinus sp. IW2-2015
TGCTCTCTGGATTTGGGTGAAGGAGAAGCTGGGAGAGGCTTGGGCAAGTTGCTGTGGGGGGTGCGGAGCTGTTGGCCGGGGTTGGGGTAGCCAGGAGGAAAGCATGGCCAGCCGTAGAGAAATGCTTATTGAAATTCTCGATTATCATGGATTTATCAGTGGTGACAGTGTTTCCTAGCCTCAGTACAATGGGCAGCTGGGAGGAGGTACTCTTATTCTCCATGGACTTTACAGTGTCCCAAACTTTTTGGAGTTAGAGCTACAGGATGCAAATTTCTGTTTGAAAAAGCTAGCCTTTGCTTTCCTAAYTGACTGCGTGTATTGGTTCCTGACTTCCCTGAAAAGTTGCATATCGCGGGGACTATTTGATKCTAGTGCAGTCCGCCAGAGGATGTTTTTGTGCTTGTCGAAGGCAGTCAGGTCTGGAGTGAACCAAGAGCTATATCTGTTCTTAGYTCTACATTTTTTGAAAGGGGCATGCATGTAGCTAGGGGGGGGGTTCTAATGGTCAATTAGCCTTTTTAAAATGATAAACTTGGATTAGCTAACACAACGTGCCATTGGAA